>NC_043004.1:5541417-5543917 GCF_006345805.1 Octopus sinensis
CTTTCTATGTGTCACCGGCACAGGTATCACAATTACTGTTTCCATTGATATTTGGTTCGATGTTCATGTATATGCACTTGACTTGACAGGTCTCCTCAAGCACAGCGAGATGTTCCGGGATCCAAGGTACTTTGGATGGGCAGGGGGTATGCGGAACTGGTGCCGGGAGCATCCCGGGTCTTAGTAATCACAGCACATCTCCAGAGGTCTCGGTCCTTCGCCATTGCCTCAGTGAGGCCCAACGCTCTGAGGTCATGCTTGACTACCTCATCCCATGTCTTCCTGGGTTTTACCTCTCCCCCTGATTCCTTCAACTGTTCGGGAGTGGCACTTCTTCACACATCTCTCCTCATCCATCCGCAGTACATGACCATACCATCGCAAGCGTCGCTCTTGCACACCGCATCTGATGCTTCTTATGCCTAGCATTTCTCTCAGGGTGCTTACACTCTGTCGTGCATTCACACTGACATTACACATCCAGCGGATCATGCTAGCTTCGTTTCTTTCAAGTCCACGCATGTCCTCTGCAGTCATGGCCCATGTTTCACTGCCGTGAAGCATGGCAGTTCGCACACATGCATCATACAATCTACCTTTCACTCTGAGTGAGAGACCCTTTGTCGCCAGTATATGTATGTATATATATATATATGTATGTATATATATATATGTATGTATTATATATATATGTATGTATATATATATGTATGTATTATATATAATATGTATGTTATATATAGATATATATATATATATGTATGGATATATATATATATATTGTATGGATATATATATATCTAATATATATATATATATATATGTATGTTATATATATATATGTATATATGTATGTATATTATATATATGTATATATGTATGTAAGATATATATATATTATGTATATATGTATGTATAATATATTATGTATAGATATATGTATATTATATTGTATATATTATGTATATATATATATGTATATAGGTATGTATATATTATATATATATAATATATATGTATGTATATATATATTGTATATATGTATATATATATATATAGTTATATTTATGTATATATATATATTATATTATATAATGTATATATTTATGTGTATATATATATATATATATATATATATACATATATATTATGTATATATATATATATGTATATATGTGGTATATATATATATATGTATATATGTATGTATATATATTTATGATATGTATGTATATATATATATATGTATATATTTAATGTATGTATATATATATATATGTAATATTTATGTATATATATATATGAATAAATCCTTAAATCCTTAAAAATGTTTTAGCCCGAAGGCTGCGGCCATGCTGGGGCACCACCGCTGAATGAGCTACACTAGTTTTGGAATCCACCTCTGATACGTGGCACTTGATCAACAAGGGAGTTCGATGCTGTGCTGCATCCGCGCTCTCTGTCGTGAGGTAGGTTCATCTGGGACTCCCAACAAGAAGAGATCCAGTTAGTTTTAAAGAAACCCACATCCACACCATTGAAGTCTCTCAGGCATTTAGGGAGGATGTTAAAGAGCTGTGGTCCTCTGAAACCCAAGCTGTTGCAGTATCGGACCTGTATTTTGATGGTGATGTTGGAATCCTTGGCAACAGCAGCGGCGCCCTGTTCTGCGGTTGGAGTAACTTTGAATGCCAAAGTTTGGGACAAGACCTCCAGGATTTTCAGATGTATAGCACTGCATATCTCTCCTGCCTCCGCTCTAGGGAGAAGAGGTTTATACCTTCAGTCTTTCCAGTAGCTGATATTTTGCATTGAGACGATTTTCTTTGTGTAGCTTCTATGAATTGCTTCGAGTTCTGCTGTTTGTTTATATGGTGGTGACCAAAGTTGGAGAAGTAGTCCAAGCGGCTGAGGACGAATGTTTTCCATAGGACATCAGTGTCTCCTTCTCTCTTGTTCTGAAAGTTCGGAGAATCCATCCAGCTGCCGGTCTGCATTTTATCACCAGATTAGCAATATGCATTTGGAAAGATGCATCTTGCTCATGTCAATGCCAGGTCATGCACTGATTTTGACTCAGGGATTGCAATTCTTCCTGGGCCAGTGTATCCAGTCTTCACGTCATTACCTTTGTGTGCCAATAGGCAGGGCCTGGAACTTAGCCTGCATTAACACTCATGTTGTTGTCCTCAGCCCACCGTATATTGTGTCCAGCTCATGTTGCAGATGCGCAATATTTTCAGGGTTTGTATTGCGTGGGAGACTTTTGTGTCATCTGCATAGCTCGCAAGGGTGGTCATCATAGCAACTGAAGGCATGTCTGAAGGGCCATATGAACATCAGTGACCCAAGACAGTGCCCTGTGGGACACCGCTTGTTATTTGCGTTTCCTTGGAGGTGGCTCCATTGCTCACAACTGCCGTTTTTCTGTCTTTGAGGAAGGTGTGCAGCCACTCTCCAAGTTTCCCGCATATGCCGAGACCACGCAGTTTGTGACAGA
>NC_043004.1:5548917-5608917 GCF_006345805.1 Octopus sinensis
ATTTTTATTTTATTTTTTTATTTATCTATTCTTTCATCTTACTTACCACTGACTCCTTGACCATCCCCCAGTATGATATTTTGCGCATCCTAACCCCAAAAAGTCCCCAACCACACCACTCTTTAAACCTGCCTACATGTATAAATGCTAATACAATTCTTGTTAAATAGCTTCCTGAAGATTTCTCTTGAATGAAACAGTACTAGTCTGTAGAAGCTCCTTATATAATAAATAAATATATTTATATATATATTATATATGAATAAAATATATTTGTAGTGTACAATAGCATATTGGTATAATAACAATGTTAGTCAAAAGAAAGAGATTATTCCTTTGTGTGTGTATGTGTGTGTGTGTGTGTGTAGAGAGAGAGAGAGGGGACATAGAAAGTCTCCAAGTTTTCCAAAGAAATGAAATGGAATAAAACTAAATAACATCATCATCATTGTCATCATCACTATCATCTTCATCAGTTAATGTCCATCTTCCATGCTGGCATTGGTCGGACAGTCAGGCTGGAGCTGGTAAGCTGGAGATCTGCGCCAAGCGTCATTGTCTGTTTTGGCATGGCTTCTACAGCTGGAAGCCCTCCCTAACGCCAACCACTTTACAGAGTGTACTGGGTGCTTTTTATGATGTGACAGCACTGGTGCTTTTTACATGATGTTCAATGATGTGCTCATTCTATTGTCAGTGTATTGTGTTCTCTCGGATGTCCCTGTTTCCAACATTTTGTGAAAACCTTGGGAAAATATTATTGGGAAATACTTTGTTGCGAAACAGATGAGGTACTGGTAGAGGAATGGCATACAACCATTGGAAACCTATCCTGATGAATTTTGTTGAACCCATGCATGGAAAAGTGAGCAATAAACTGCTGTTGAGAATGCTGACGTTTTTTTACACACACACACACACACACACACACACATGTTATTTCAGTTAATTAGAAATTCTGACCAATGAGAAATTTGTAGGCTGGTGTCATATTTTAGTCTTTTTAAAAAATAAAAACATGCAGGCTTTCGCTGTCTTCACTATCTTAGCTCTGTCCATCAAACATCCTAACTTTACTTTCCACTTTCATTCTCTGGCCAGCAGTTAACACCTTTCTTGGTCTAGCCTTGACACATCAATTTCTACCAGTTTAAATACATCTATGTTCATTGGATTTTACCTTTCACTGACAGCTTTTTATCTTGTAAACATTTAATTTTATAGTACAAATGATCCCATGACAAAGACTTGACAATATCTATGTATATTTTTTTTAGCACATGTTTAGAATGTTAATTTATGTAGTTGACTTATTGATGTACATTTTTACAAATGCATTTATGAAAACTTCATTTTAGTTGTGTCTGGGGAGAGTAATTTTCTTTTTGTGCCATATAATTTAACACACTCACCGGTAAAATTTCCACTTATTTCTTATTTTTATTTTCCTAAAATTTTCGTTGCGTCTTGCAACCTTTCATTTTGGTTGTTGTAAATTAAATTCTTAAATTTCCTATGTTTGAATTCTATCCTGTATTTTCAAACCATGTAATCAAACTGTGTAATCCATATTACCTTATTCTACTTAACAGATTGCAAGTATTTTTTTTCTTTTAATAAAAAAAAATCATACATAATAAATTCTAGTAATATATATGAACAATTTTTAGTTTCCTAAAAAGAGTGACCTTGAAATTCAATCAAGGCAGTCATATTTCTGATTTGACAGCTAAATATTTGAACAAGACTACAATTTGAGACCTGAATTCAGAACAGACATCTTTTGTGATTACAATAGCACAGCAGGTCTTTATATTTTTTACACTGTTGACCAGCATGTGGTTTATTAGCTCTTTCACATTTTCTACATTGTTTCCAGTTTATAATCATCTTAAGGGTGTTTTCCTTTCAGCTATCAATTCAGCTCATTTTGTCTTCACATTTGAAAGTCAACTTTCACCTCTATTATCAATTCGCTGCAGTTAGAAATAAATGTAATCAACTATGATACAACAGCTACCAGTGATGAGGACCTTGACCGACAGTGTAGTAACACAGTTGAACCACAGTCTATGTAAATGAAATGGCTCAAATGTAGAGTGACCATCTCTCAACAAAATTCAAGAAAGATGAAGCACCAACACCTATAAAGCCAGAAATTCCTGTTTTATGTATGATGGGGTGGTGAAAGATTCCTGGCTTTAAGGGTTTTGTGAAATGCCTGGTTGAAGGCCCAGCATTCTGAGTTCTTTTACAGGGCTTAGAAAAAATGCGGGACGGCTGCAATGAGTGTGTGAATCTGAGAGGGGAATATGTTGATTAAAATCATAATTAACTGATCCACCTGTATTTTCTTTTAATTAAAGCCAAGAACTTTTCAGCAGCCCCTTATAAATGGACTGTCTTGAGCAGTTTATATATTCTGCTAATTCTTTCCACCACTGTTACTCTTTTTACAGTGTTATTAAATCTTACAAATGAAAATCAAGATTTCCGAACCAACATCTTGTAATAAGATCTGGGCTTGGGGATGTTCCTGTTACCAATTTTGGCAAGACTATTTCTAGTTCTGTACCTTTGATTTCATAAGTTTTTACTCAACATACTTGTATTATCCCTATTCTAATTATTTATCCATTTGGATCAAGATATATATATATATATAATATAATAATATATATATATATACATATATATATATATATATATATATATATTTATATATATATATAATATATATATATATATAATATATATGTGTATATATAATATATATATATAATATATATATACATATATATATATATATATATATTATATATATTATATATATATATATGTATATATATTATATATATTATATATCTATATATATATATATATATACATATACATATACATACATACATATAAGAGGCCAACATAATGCGTCAGGCTACATCGAACATCCCAAACATACATATTGGAGACCACAGATTACAGGAGGTGGAGAAGTTTACCTATCTTGGCTCTACCGTCACCTACAACCTATCCCTTGACGCTGAGCTCAATATACGCATTGGCAAGGCAGCTGCTGCGATGGCCCAACTCTCCAAACGGGCATGGGACAACAATAAGCTGACCAAGACCATGATAATGAAGATCTA
This sequence comes from Octopus sinensis, assembly GCF_006345805.1. Taxonomy (NCBI): domain Eukaryota; kingdom Metazoa; phylum Mollusca; class Cephalopoda; order Octopoda; family Octopodidae; genus Octopus; species Octopus sinensis. The sequence continues at coordinate 5,552,064 of NC_043004.1, forward strand.
CCAGGCATGTGTACTTAGCACTCTACTGTATGGAAGTGAGACTTGGACGCTATACACATGCCAAGAGCGTCGCCTAAACATCTTTCACCTGCGCTGCCTCCGGAAAATCCTCCGCATCAATTGGCAGAATCATATCCCCAACAAAGATGTCCTCAAGCAAGCAGGAATACCAAGCATGTTTGCACTCCTCACACGGCATGTTAGCCGTATGAAAGATGGCAGAATCCCCAAGGACATACTCTACGGAGAGCTTGCTAGGGGTACTAGTTCTGTGGGTAGACCGTTCTTACGTTACAAGGATGTTTGCAAAAGGGATATGAAGGCCTGCAACATCAGTATTAGCAGTTGGGAAGCAATTGCCAGCAACCATGGAGATTGGCGACGTACCGTAAAAGAGGGAATACAAAGGAGTGACAGAGAGAGAGAGGAGAAATGGAAAGACAAGAAAAGACGTCAACAAGAAACTATGACATTACAACCAGCCAGGAACAGTCTTCGCTACATTTGCGGTACCTGCCAGAGGGAGTGTTTGTCCAGGATAGGACTACACAGCCACAGCAGGAAGTGTATCAGGACATGAAATGTAAAAGCCGGACTATTTTATGTGCAGCTCCATTGTCTCCCGAGACAAAAAGGATGCCAACAATATATATACATATATATATATACAAAACCTGTTACTCTGAGTTTCACGTTGCAACGTGAAACTCAGAGTAACAGGTTTGTTGAATTTTCTGCTGCTTTATATATATATATATATATATTAATAAATAAAATAAAAACATATGCATATATATAAACATATATGTACGTACCTACCTCTACATGTACATATACACGCATATATGAGTACAGGACACCAAAAGGACGTCGAACACAATGAGAAACGAAAACATAGACACAAACCAAAGGAACTGGACATTTTTTTAAAAACAGCAAAAAAATAGAGTACAGGTCAATTAACACAAAGAACAAACCCCTTCTTCAGTCTCTAAAGGTTTCATCTACTCTACATTTCGAAGGATAAAAGCGAGACGTATCTTCGACAAGAAAACTTTCTTTCCTGCGAAAAGCAAATCAATTAAAATTCTGAGATCTTTTCGCAGAGGGGTAAAAATGGTAACAACAGTACAAATTGTAAACAGTAAAAGACAGGACAAGAAAAAAACAAGATAAGAAGGGCTGTTAACGCTGAACGAAAAAAAGTATTGCAAACGCAGAATTTTTTATGGACGATGAGCGGAGCTAAAAGAATTGTCGTCCATTACTTTGAGAGAGCCAGGGGAGAGAGACCAGCAGCGGAAGTGACGTCGCGGGTGAACGACGGGAAGGCAGAAGTCACGTCGGGGGTGAATGACGGGAAGGGGGGAGGAGGAGCAAGAGAAAGGGAGGGAAGAAGGGGAATGGCTGCGAGGAAACCAAAAAGAATGGAGAGGGAGAGAGAGAGAGAGTGAAGAATGGGAGAGAGGAAGAGACAAGTTAAGTAGAGGAAAAGGAAATCAAAGAATGAAGGCTGAGAAAGGGATGGGACAGAAAGGTTAAGAGTGCGCGTCAGAGTTAATATCAAGAACAAAACTTGATATAAAGAACAATCTTGCTTAAGGGGGTGCGTGCGTTGTCATATAATATATTAATAAATAAAATAAAACATATGCATATATATAAACATATATGTATGTACCTACCTCTACATGTACATATACACACATATATGAGTACAGGACACCAAAAGGACGTCAAACACAATGAGAAACGAAAACATAGACACAAACCAAAGGAACTGGACATTTTTTTAAAAACAGCAAAAAAGTAGAGTACAGGACAATTAATTGTTGTATTTTGGTATGGTCGTTTTTATATATTCGTTCTTCACTCATTTATTACTGTTTTTATTTTAACTCATGTCCATTGTCCAGAATTCTTTCGTCACACATCTGTGACCTCTTTAGCAACACTTTTCATATGTGCTCTTGATCCACTTACTCCATTCTGTTCTTCTCTCTCTCTATATATATATATCATATAAATCTACATGTGTATGAATATAATATACATACATATATATATATATATATATATATAATAACATATATACATACATACATAAAGCAATTAGAAGTATGAAGACAGAGAAAGCCCCAGGCCCATCAGGAATTACTGCAGAGATGCTCAAAATATCTGGCAGTGTTGACTATAGCCTAGTCACCCGTATAGTTAACCAGGTGATACACGAAGGAGTCATACCCAATGACTGGTGTTGTAGCATAATAGTTAACTGCTACAAAGGTAAAGATGACACTTTAGATACAAATAATTACAGAGGTATCAAGCTGTTGGGTCAGGTAATGAAGGTTACAGAGAGGGTCATAGCCCAACTGATTAGGGAGAGAGTCAGCTTGGATGAGATGCAGTTTGTTTCATGCCAGTGAAAAGCACCAGAGACGCCATATTTCTGGTAAGATAGCTGCAGGAGAAATACCTAGCCAAAAATAAGCCCCTGTACCTGGCTTTCGTTGACATTGAGAAAGCCTTTGATAGGGTCCTCCGATCCCTTATCTGGTGGTCAATGAGGAAACTAGGGATAGATGAATGGTTAGTGAGAGCTGTGCAAGCCATGTACAGGGATGCTGTAAGTAAGGTGAGGGTTGGCAACGAGTACAGTGAAGAATTCTGGGTAGAGGTAGGGGTCCACCAAGGTTCAGTCCTCAGCCCCCTCCAATTTATCATAGTCCTCCAGGTAATAACGGAGGAATTCAAGACAGGATGCCCCTGGGAGCTCCTCTTTGCCGATGACCTTGCTCTAATTGCTGAGTCACTATCAGAACTAGAGGTGAAGTTTCAAGTGTGAAAACAAGGATTAGAATCGAAGGGCCTTAGAATCAACCTAGCTAAAACCAAAGTCCTAATAAGTAGGAAGGCAGGCAAACCACAAATCCCTTCAGGTAGATGGCCCTGGTCGATCTGTAGTAGAGGCGTAGGTAGAGACTCTATAAGATGTACCCAGTGTAGGCTATAGACACATAAGAGGTGCAGTAATATCAAAGGAAGGCTAACTGGGAAGATAGTTTTTGTATGTGGCAGATGTTTGGGAGCAATAAATACTGAAAATGCGCAGAGAACAACTTCCGCCACATTCCAGGGAAAAAAACTAGAAGTAGTTGATAGCTTCCATTACCTAGGTGACCAAGTCAGTAGCAGAGGAGGGTGTGCTGAGAGTGTAGCTGCTAGAATAAGAATAGCTAGGGCAAAGTTCAGAGAGCTCTTACCTCTGCTGGTTACAAAGGGCTTCTCGCTCAGAGTAAAAGGTAGACTGTATGACGCTTGTGTACGAACAGCCATGCTACATGGCAGTGAAACATGGGCTGTGACTGCTGAGGACATGAAGCCAGTATGATCCGATGGATGTGTAATGTCAGTGTGCATACTCAACAGAGTGTAAGTACCTTGAGAGAAAAGTTGGACCTAAGAAGCATTAGATGTGGTGTGCAAGAGAGACAACTGCGCTGGTATGGGCATGTGGCAAGAATGGATGAGGATAGCTGTGTGAAAAAGTGCCACACCCTAGTGGTTGATGGAACCTGTGGAAGAGGCAGACCCAGGAAGACCTGGGATGAAGTTGTGAAGCAAAACCTTCGATCATTAGGCCTCACCAAGAAAATGACTAGTGACCGAGACTTTTGGAAATATGCTGTGCTTGAGAAAACCCGGCAAGCCAAATGAGACCATAACCTGTGGCCTATGCCAGGAGCATAACCAGCCCACTTATGCGTACCTTTTCCTTCTTTGGTCACTAAACTCTGTTTGCGAAGACCTGTTGAGGCAAGTGAAATCAAAATCAAATTCGATGACAGGTGTCTGTGCTAGCAGGGTGCAAAGAGCACCATACGAGTGTGATCATTGATAGAGCAGCTAACCGGCTTCCATGCTAGTGGCACATAAAAGGACATCATTCAAGTGTGATCATTGCCAGTGTCACCTTACTGACACCTGTGCTGGTGGCATGTGTAAAAAGATTCGAGCGAGGTCATTGCCAGTACCACCTGACTGGCCCCGTGCCGGTGGCACATAAAAAGCACCCACTACTCTCTCGGAGTGGTTGGCGTTAGGAAGGGCATCCAGCTGTAGAAACTCTGCCAGATCAAGATTGGAGCCTGGTGCAGCCATCTGGTTTGCCAGCCCTCAGTCAAAATCATCCAACCCATGCTAGCATGGAGAGTGGACGTAAAACGATGATGATGATATGTTTGTGAATATATGTATATGTATATGCGTGTGTATATATATATATATATACATATATATACATATATATATACATTTATATACATATATATATATATTATATATATATATATATATATTATATATATATATATATATATATATATTATATATATATAGATAGATAATATCATAGATAAATGTACATGTATATATGTATGTATGTATGCATGCATACCCATATATTATTTACGTATATATGTGTATATGAATATATATAGATAGATAAATGTACATGTATATATGTATAATATAATATATAATACATATGCATACATGCCCATATATTATTTACGTATATATGTGTGTATGAAACATGTATGTATATATATTATATATATATATATATATATAATATATATATATATATTAAGGAGAGGAGAGAGAGAGAGGAGAGAGAGAGAGAGAGAGATAGATAGATAAATAGATAAATGTACATGTATATATGTATGTATGTATATACATACATACATGCATGCATGTCCATATATTATTTATGTATATTTGTGTGTATGAATACATGTGTATATATATATATATATATATATTATATCATGAAAATACTTTATTGCTTAGTCAGAGAAGCAGAGAGGAAAGACCAGAGCTTATGATCCTCAGCAAGTCCTCTGAGACTGATGAAATGGAAGTAAGAGATGAAATTAATCTCAAACCAAAGACCTAGTCCAAATGGGGAGAGGCCAGACTTTCTGATAAACTAGAACCAAAATTGGCAGAAAAGCAGCATCAACACAAAACTAGAATAAGTGCTTTCAAGCAATCACTTAACCAGAATTGTCACTCTTATTTTAGTTTCTATAGTTACAGGCAACATTGCTCTGCCAACAAGTCTGCAGTAAGTCTTTCCATTATAAAATTGATGGTCTCACAAGACTTACGGATGTGTCAAAAAAAAAAAAAAACAAAAAAAAAAAACCATCCATCCATCCATCCATCCATCCATCCATCCATCCATCCATCCATCCATCCATCCATTCATTCATTCATTCATCCATCCATCCATCCATCCATTCATTCATTCATTCATTCATTCATTCATTCATATATCTTCTCTAACTGTTATTCCTGAGAAGGTCAGTGGGGGTAGAGTTCTCTGGCATTTCCTGCATAGGGTCTTATCAGAAGCAATTATAAGACTTTTCCGCTGGATTCCCAAGCATGACCAACTGAAACTGCAGATATTAATCAACCATATCGTTGGATATATACATATATATATATATAATATATAGGTATAAGTTAGAGGTGTTTAAAACCTCTAAGGGATGGTTAACTCCAAAGGCATTCCTAGTGATTACCTGCGTAGGTACAGTCCTTGGTAAAAGGTATACGGTAGCAGGTAATTCAGCAGGTAAACCATAGTTTAAATTATGTGTAAGAAGAAAATGGAGGAAAAATAAAAGGAAGAAGTTAGTCGTTTGTGCTAGTAAGCCATTAATTTAATTAATTAATAAAGAAGAGTGGTAGGTACATTGGTAACGAGAATAAAGACAAAGAATGGGGAGTCTTACATTATAGTAGATATCTTAGTCTTTATTCTCCTTACCAATGTATTCCTATGTCTTTCGCTCTTCTTACCTCTACATATGACTCTGCATTATGATGATGTCTACCACTACAACTGGTAAACAGAAATGATCGTAAATGTACTATTACTAGCACTTTTCTTTATTAATTAATGGCTTACTAGTGCAAATGACCAACTTCTTCCTGTTATTTTTCCTCCTTTTTCTTTTTACACACACACACATACACACACATATATATATATACATATATATATACATATCATCATCATCATAATCATCCTCATCATCATAATCATCCTCATCATCCTTTAGCGTCCACTTTCTATGCTGGCATGGGTTGGACAGTTTGATTGAAAACTGGTAAGCCGGTAGAGCAAGGGCTGCACCAGGTTCTGATCTGATTTGGTGAGGTGTCTATGGCCAGGTGCCCTTCCTAACACCAACCTTTCTGAGAGTTGTAGTGGGTTTTTTTCATGTGCCACTGGCATAGATTCCACTGACCTGACACCAGCATCATCCATCACTCCAGTCTCATTTCGCTTGACAGGTCTACACAAATATATATATATATCATCATCATCATCATCTAGTGTTTTAAATCTGGGTTTTGTCCCCATTAACGGGGGTGGCTGGATCTACCTCAATGCTATAGTAACTGCCCTCACACTATCTTTTGGGTGTTCTCCTTTTTCAAACCAGCCCCTTCCAATCTCCTCCTCCACCTGTCCCCTCAACTTTTTCCTCGGTCTACCTCACTTTCACGCTCCATTTACCTCAAACACAATCACTGTCCTCAGAACATGCTCTTCATCACTCCTCAACACATGCCCATTCCACCTCACACCATTCGCCCTTTCCAACCATTCCAACGATTCCTCCAACCCCAGCACTCCCATCAAATCCTCATACATATATTCTTTTATTCTCTTTTACTCTTTTCTTTGTTTCAGTCATTTGACTGTAGCCATGCTGGAGCACCATGCTGGTTTTCTGAAGTTAGAATTGCAAACCATAAGATCATTTGCATCACAGAACTCCAGCAGCCTGGTTCCCGCCTCATTGTGGGAACCAAAACTGTACACCATATACACCATGGGAGCCCCCTGCATGTTGTCCAACATGTCCATTAAAGTCACCAGCCGCAAAGAGAAGGTCCCTGTCATTTGTCAACGAGGTAGTCTGCAAGAGGGTATCATAAAATCAATCTTTCGTTCATCAGGTAGCCCTGGTTGAGGGGCATAGGGCGAGATAATGGTTGCTAACCCATGATGAAACACTAATCTTAAGTATTCTGTCGCATACTCTGACTACCTCGATTACGTTATCAACCCATTTCTCCGCAAGAAGTATACCCACGCCCCCGACCCCGTCAGTATTCCCTGCCCAGAAAATCTTGTACCTGTGTTCTTTGCCTGTGAGGAACCTAGTGGAACCTCCTCTCCACCTTACTTCTTGGAGGCAGCATAAATCGACACATCTCTGTTCAAGCATCTCAACAATCTCACCAGATCTACATTTCAGTGTGTCGACGTTGACTGTGCCAACTCTAAGGGTGTGGGAGGTGTGGGTCCATGAGACCCTGGGATGGGGGACAACACTTTTTAGGTACTTCAATTGAGGCACCAAGGGCGTTCAGTAAAGTCCATGCAGCTCAAAGTTAGGTGAATAAAAAGCAAATAAGTAACAAGAATGTCCAGGCATTGGTGATTATGGCTGTTTCAAGTGGCTCCATTTAATCGATCAATGAAAACAATACATCAATATGAAATAAAACACTCTCCTCGGACACAGCCAAGTATATAGATTTCCAACATAAAGAATAAACCATTTTTTAGTGCTAGCAAACAAAATAAATAAATTGTTACTCTTTGGTATGTCCATGGTAGAATATACAATATATAATATATACATATATATATATATATATATATATATATATATATACATATATATATAGACATATATTAAATACACACACACACACACATATATATATATACATATACTAAATATAATATATATGTTATATTATATACATATATTAAATATATATATACATATATTACATATATATATGTTTGTATATATATATGCATATATATATACAAATATATATATGTATGTAAATATATATATATGTATATATATATACATATATTAAATATATATATACATATATTACATATATATATGTTTGTATATATATATGCATATATATATACAAATATATATATGTATGTAAATATATATATATGTATGTATATATGTATATGTATATATGTATATGTATATATGTATATGTGTATATGTATATATGTATATGTATATATGTATATGTATATATGTATATATGTATATGTATATATGTATATGTATATATGTATATGTATATATGTATATGTATATATGTATATGTATATGTATATATGTATATATATGTATATATATATACACACATATATTATTATTATTATTATTATTATTATTATTATTATTATTATTATTAGTAGTAGTAGTAGTAGTAGTAGTAGTAGTAGTAGTAGTAGTAGTAGTGGTAGTAGTGGTAGTGGTAGTAGTAGCATTAAAGCAGCGAGCTAACAGAGTCATTAGTATACCAGACAAAATGCTTAGCGGCATTTTATCTGTCTTATGTTCTGAGTTCAAATTCTGCCATGGTCGACTTTGTCTTTCATCCTTAGCAGTATTTCGTCTGCTTGGCAGTACTTCGTCTGCAGCTATGTTCTGAATTCAAATTCCACTGGAGTCGACTTTGCCTTTCATCCTTTCAGAGTTGATTAAATAAGTACCGGTTATGCACTGGGGTAATCAACTTAATCCCGTCCCCCAAATTTGAGGCCTTGTGCTTCCAGTAGAAAGGATTATTATTATTATTATAAACTGTAAAAATTAATACAGAGAGTTGCTTATTTGTAAAAAAATATAACATGTGACTTCATTGACCGAGGTTACCGTGGTCTTTTCCGTAGGCTTTTCTTTCCACGGGTAAACCTCACCTGTCCTCCCCTTTACACTTTATATTGACATTTCTGTGATAATGATCCCTATTGATCGATTTTTTTCTTTTTCCTTTTATTCCCCCCCACCCTTTTTTTTTTTGCTTTCCTTTTTCTTTCCTTTTACGATCCCTTTTGATCGAAAACCAAACCCCTTTTTTTTATCCCTAAAAAGAAAAGCTCTACCTTGTAACTTGTCCCGTCTGTGTGCAGCCCTGTGTGGCTAATAAAAAAACATATTATTATTATTATTATCATCATCATCATTATTATTATTATTATTATTATTATTATTATTATTATTATTTCACATCTTAGTGTCTGCTTTGCACAGCCATATGTGAAAAGAGTTTTCAAAATTGTTTCTCTCTAGTTGAGTTACTGACACAATAAAACTGCAACTTAATCTAAAAAGAATTATCAGAATATCAGAATATCAGAATATCAGAATATTAGAATATCAGATAAGTGAAATGAAATTTCAGATGTGGGAAAAAATAAATTCACCCAGAAATGAACCAAAAAAAAAAAAAAAATTCTGCTCTTGTATATTGATACCAGGCAAATTCATGGTATACTATAAAATAACTTTGCCCTTTAGGAATGTTACTGTTAAATAAATACAAAATATACTCTGCAGAGACTTCCAGGAGGTATTACACTTCTTAACATGTTCTTATCATTTATAAGATGTTCATAAAAATAAAATTGGTTATTAAATACTGTAATCATAAACCTTTACACTCTGATAGACAACAGAAAGATATACTTGTGTCATACTAACTTAATTGGCAGCTTCTGTACATCTAAAGAAGAAGAGACATTTGGGTGGATTATAAATTAAATTAGAGTTGATAAAGTTTAAAAATAAAATGAAAACAAACAGCCCCAGCCTCAAAATATGAAACCTTGGGTGCAGTTTCAGTAATATTAAGAGCGTGGAATCTTTATTGATATACTCTTAGAGAATTTGATATCGGGAATTTTTATGGTAAAGGAACGTGAAAGGGCTTTGTTAAAAGTAAGGAATAGGAGTGTTTTGCAGAGATTCGGTTTAGATTATGTTTTTAAAAAGCAGTAGAGGAGTGTGAAAATTTGGAAGATGGAGAATAAATATGGTAGTCTTGTGATATGGTTAAAGTCTACAGGAAGGAATGAAATTAGAAACTGAATAAATTCCAAAGGAATGAAATGCTGTTAATGAATTGCAGGGGGACTGTCAGAATCCTTATCAAGTTTTATTTCATTTTCTGTGTCCTCGGCAGTAATCTAGCTCACCCATCTTTGAAAACACGCAACATAGAAAGATACATTCAACTCATAAAGTTAAAATTAATTTCAGTGTTGAATAATGAATCTGAGGCATTGATTCTATCTACCTTAAAGATAGAGTGAGATATATTAAAATGCATGGTGTTTTATTGAGAAAACACCTGACATCTTAAAGATGAAGAGCAAACTGACTTCAATTGATTTAGTTAATTTCTCATTACTCTGAAAATACCCAGCCACACTCAATTTCAGAAATGAATGTAAAATTATCAAGGATAATTAATGTAAGATCTAATTAGTTGATATGTGTGTGCATGTGTACATGCATGCATATGTACATGCATGCATGTGTGTGTGAGTGTGAATGTGTGTGTATGTGTGTGCATGTGCACATGTGTGTGTGACGTTATGTAGAGAATTTTTGCCACCCATCAAACATCTTGGTTTCTGGAACCAAACTAGTTGAAAATAAATATTATTTTTCCTCATTCCATGGAATGAACATTCAATGGCTGACACTTTTACTTTATGGACTTAAAGATTGCAGCATAGATTTACAAAAAAGAAACAAAAAAATTGAAAACTCAAATCAGAACAACTGAGTCATGTTTATGTCTTGCAATTAAGTTTCACTAATGACTCATCATCACCATTTAATGCCTGTTTCCCATGCTGGCATGGTTTGGACAGTTTGACAGGAGCTGGTGAGCCAAGGGACTATGCTGAGCTCCAGTGTCTGCTTTGGCATAGTTTCTATAGCTGGATGCCTTTCCTAATGCCAGCACCTTTGCAGTGTGCATTGGGTGCTTTTTACATAACACCAGCACCAGTGAGGTTACCAAGATATTTGCAAGACAAGACCCTTAAAGTTTGAAAATACCAGATGAAAATAATATAATGAAGTAGGCCTTATACTTTTAATTTTTAATACTTAAAAACATCGAAGAAGAAACAATTGAAACCATACTGATAACTTTTAAATAAATTTAATTTCTTCATGATTTTTAAGTGAATTTTTCACTCTCTGGAATCAATGCAGTCAAGTTTATATTTACTTAAAAAATCTCAATTTGTTGCTAAGAACTAAAATACTTTGTCCTTCATCTTTAAACTTCTGGCTAATGAAGGAATCTCTACATGACAGTTCAAGTTGCTAGAAATAGAAGTCAGATCTCTTTAAGTTCATTCTGTCATCTCTTAAATAAGGTTCTTAACCTGGATGGTAGTGTTGTCTTGCTGTGAACTTATGAGGTAGTAGCAAATATCAAAGAACAATACGATAGGTGGGTGGGGGGTGGGGGGTCATATATATTAAAGGAAAATGTGAGTTTTCTTAGAAATACAATATTTAAACTAAATGCAGTACTTTTAACCACATTTTCCAAAATAAAAAAGAAAAATTTGTTGGAATTAAAATATGAAAAGGAAAGACATCAAGTTATCAATGAGATCATTTGCATCACCTGTATTGACCAGACTTTTGGAAGTTTGTATACACTGCTGATCACAATGTCCTTCCAATTCTTTCTTCCTTGCCCCTTTCTTTTCTCTCTGAGCCCAAATCAATTCCCCGTCAATTTGGAGGTTTCCTGAGTAGGCTTTTTTGAACTTTTGGGGACCACTCAGCAATGATATTCTGAGCATAGATCTTTCCATGGCCCATTGTGTTGTAGCTGGATAGCCAAGAAGAAATCATGGCTAAACCAGTTGTTTCACATGATCAGCTGATTAACCAATCAATCAGTATCAAGCCATTATGTGATTCAACTTCCTAGAACTTTCTCACTGAGCCCTATATAAAGGTAGTTTTTGGTGGCAGCTCCAGAATGTGAGGCAATTGCTTGTAGAGTGTTGAGGCAGCCACCTGACATCTCCATTCTCATGGCAGTTCAGAAGGCACAGATTTTGTCTTCATGAATATAGTGTGATTATTTTTCATTTGTGATGGGCCAACCACAGATTGCTATACAGCAGTTAAATTGTCAAAGGTCTCAATAGTATGTCTTCCTCATTGTGTAATTGTTCCTTTTATTCTTCATCAAAAGGCCAACACAGAAAGCACTCTGTGCAGTAAATAAAGCTTCTGCTAATTGTTCGTGAGTGTTGTTTATCATTTTTACATACAACTCTAGAAAAACATTTTCATTTTCCACCAACACCAAGTTCAAAATGAGGCCCCCCCAACAGTGTCATAGCTTTATCAATGTTCTTCATTGGCTGAATAGTACAAGAAAATAAGGACAATAAAAAAATTGTGTAGAATTAATTTCTATTTGTTGAAATAACCTTTTTGATTCTTTTGTTACAAAACATGGAGAGGAATTTGTAAACCATTATTCTATGAAAGGAGAAGGCTCAGAGTAGAAAGACAGTCTCTCCTGGAATTCCTTTGATTATAGGTCTAGTCAATCAGAGATAAACTCAAGCTAAATATCAACAATAATTCATGACTGTGACACTATAGTCAACATCACATTTGCTTGCAAAAGATGGACTGCAATTGCTTATAGCTTCAGTGTCTCTTATCTTCATTAAGTCATTCTCTATAATAGGTTCTCAAACGCTGAATAGTCGTAACTGAAATTCATTTGATCAACAACAACAACTTCAATAAATATAAATGTAAATATATGTATCAACTCTACTATATTTATTCAGTATATTTGACATTGTCACATACAGTTATACAGACAATGTATGTATTGATGTGTGTGGATTAATTACTATACACACACACATGCACACACATATGTATTATATATTATATATATATATATATATATATTCTCATCATCATCATTTAGCGTCCGTTTTCCATGCTAGCATGGGTTGGTTATATATATATATATATATATATATATAATATATATATAATACAGCTGTCTGGTGTTTGGTGTCTTGTTCCATTTTGTAGTCCTTTATATATATATTATATATATAATATATATATATATATATATATATTATATATATATATATATATATGTATGATATATATATATATATATATATAATATATAATATATATATATATATCAATATATATATATATATATATATATATTATATATATCAATTATATATTATATATATATGTATATATAATATATGCATATATATATGTACATTATATATATATATACATATATATAATGTACATGTATATAATATATACACACATATGTTGCATATATAATATATATATATATACCACATATATATATACACACACATATATATATACATATATATTATATATCAACTTAAATACTTAAAATCAAATATATATATGGGATTTTATATATGTATAATATATATATATATATATAAATATATATATATATATATATATATATGGGATTTTTAAGTATTTAAATTGATATATAATATATATATATATTTTACAGATGTACGTACTTAATACTTATTTCTGATATTGTTAACAAGATAAGACCCAGCTAGTAGTGTGTAACAAAATAGATATGTTGTATAGGTGCATTTATGATATATATATATATATATATATTTATATATGTATATATGTGTGTGTATGTATATATATATATATATATATATAATATATATATATATATATATATATATATATATATATAAGTATGTGTATATATTTAACTATATAAACATATGAATAATGAATATATATTATATATTTATAAATATACAGATATATATGTGTTTGTGAGTGCATGCATGCACATTTGTCAGTGTGTATGTGTGTGCGGGTGAGTGTATGCACACGTGTGTGTAGAGAATATAGCTTTGTACCCGTATGAAACAACCCAAACATAATCACATGAGTTTATATTTACAAGTGTGTCAGTTCATTAGTGAGTGTCATGTAAGTTTATGAGTGTGCACAAATGAATATGTATACAAGCACTAATATTTATTTCTCCAATTTTACTTCTGATAAGAACTGGTCTAAATCACAAAGTTCCCATTGTTAAGATCTATAAAATGAAATATATTAAATAAAATGTTGAACTTGGGAAAATTCTTACATATTTTCAGGTTTGCATTCATTTAATATACTGTATCTGTATCTTTTCCTTGTTTCAGTCATTGGACTGCAGCCATGCTGGGAGAGCACTTTGAAGGGTTTAGCCAAGCAAATCAAGCCCAGTTCTTATTTATTTTTCAAGTCTAGTATTTATTCTATTGGTCATTTTTGCTGAACCTTTAAGTTACGGGAACAGACATAAACCATCAATGGTTATCAAGCATACAAAGATACACACATATACATATTTGTATACACACAGACACACAAATATGTATGTATGTATGTATGTATGTATGTATGTATGTATGTATGTATGTATGTATGTATGTATGTATGTATGTATGTATGTATTTATGTATGTATGTACATATGTATAGATAGATGGATATAGATATAGATATACATATAGATGGATAGATAGATAGGTAAATAGACAGACAGATAGATAGATAGATAGATAGATAGATAGATAGATAGATAGATAGATAGATAGATAGATAGATAGATAGATAGATAGATAGATAGATAGATAGATACATTACAGGTCTCCGCACAGTTTCTGTCTACCAAATTCACTGTAGGTTACAGTAGAAGACTCTTGCTCAAGGTGCTACACTTGCTCAAGGTTCTGCACTTGCTCAAGGGACTGAACCCAAAACCATATGGTTGCAATCTTAATTTCTTAACCACATGACCATCATAACTTATTTATTCTATTGGGTTGGCCAAATTGTCTTCAGTTTTTGTCAGCACTAAAGTTCAGGCACTCTAATAAGTAGTTAACATAAAAATTCACCTGGAAGAGGTTTTTATCAATAAAGACAAGAAGTTCTTATGTCATTGATTGAATAAATCGCTTTTTGTTTAAAACTTGTTATATTTTTACTTAAAAAACAAAACAAAAAAGCAAATGGAGATTTTGGCCAATACAATAGATCTGATAATAATTTTGCAATGCATTAATTTTAATATTGGTTTGTTCATTTGTTCATTTTATGTCTGTTTTTCTATGCTTGCATGGGTTGGATGAATATGTTGAGACATTGTTTTAGAGCTAGGTGCCCTTAGTAATGCTAATCCTTACCATTTTTTCTAGTAAGGGATCACAGGCATAGCTGTGTAGTTAAGAAGCTCGCTTTGCAATTACATCGTTTCAGGTTCAGTCCTGCTATGCAGCACCTTGAGCAAGCGTGTTTTATTATAACTCTAGTCAACTAATGCCTTGTGAATGAAAATTTAGTAGACAGAAACTGTGTGGAAGCCCATCATGTGTGTGTGTGTGTGTGTGTGTGTGTGTGTGTGTGTGTTTGTGTGTGTGTGTGTTTGTGTGTGTGTGTGTGTGTGTGTGTGTGTGTGTGTGTTGTGTGTGTGTGCGCGTGTGTGTGTTTGTGTGTGCTTAACCCCCCCACCACTTTATAAACAGTTTTTGATTAGTTTACAGCTTCATAACTTAGTAGTTTAGCAAAAGAGATCAATAAATTAAGTACTGGAGTTTAAAAAAGAAAAAGTACTGAGATGAATTTGGTCAACAAAGTGCCCCACCATGGCAGTAACAATCCAATGACAAGAACATGGTAAAGACAAACAATAAAAAAAAGACAGTATGTTCATTCATGTTATTCAATATTTATCATCGCCATCATTGTCATCATCGTCGTCATCATTTAACATCTGGTTTCCATGCTGGCATGGGTTGGACAGTTTGACAGGACATGGCAAGACCAGGGGTCACATCAGGTTCCAGTTATCTGTTTTGGTATAGTTTCTATAGCTGGATGCCTTTCTTAATATCTTTCTTAATGCCAACCACTTTACAGAGTGTGCCCCAGCACCAGTGTTATTATGTGGCACCAGCACAGATGCTTTTTACATGGCACCAGCATCATTGCCCTTTACACGGCACTGGCATGGGTGCTCCTTATGTGACACTGGCATGGGTGCTCGTTATGTGGCACTGGCACAGGTGTCTTCTACATGGCACCACCACAGGTGCTTTTTACATGGCACTATTCAACCACCACATCTAGGCTTCAGTCTAGAACTATTTAGGTATGCATACTGTGAATATTTGGTTGGCAGAATAAATTCACTAAGAACCTAAAAATATCTGTAATTAGAAAGAAGAGAAAGCAATGCTAAGTAGAAAATGAAAGTTTATACATTGCATTAAAAATGGTGAGTGATGCATGCCATCGGGATATAATAACTCAAAGACATTCTTTCAGTTAGTTAAGAGTTGGATATTGTCTTCAGGTGTAGTCTTTCAGGGTCCACATTTGTTGTTAAAGTTGGGGAATTTGTACCCTGTCAAACAGTGGTGTATGTAATACTTAGCTAAAAATTCCTAGTTCTTTTTGGTTTTTTCATTCCTATTTACAAGAAACCACGTATATGTGTGTGCGTGTACTTATCTGTCTGTCTGCTGGCCTGCCTGTTTGCCTATATGTCTGTCTACTTGCATGTCTGTCTGTCTGTATATCTGTCTGTCTGTCTATCTATCTATCTATCTATCTATCTATCTATCTATCTCCCCACCTTTTTTTTCCTTCTTCCCAAAAAGAAAAGCTTTTCTTTGTATTTTGTCCCTTCTGTGTTCAGCCCTGCATAGCCAATAAAGAAATCTATCTATCTATCTATCTTTCTATCTATCTATCTATCTATCTATCTATCTATCTATCTATCTATCTATCTATCTATCTATCTATCTATCTATCGTACTGTCTATTTACCTATGTGTTTATCTCTCTATCTGTCTGCCTGTCTGTTTTCTTGCTGCACCTACAATGATGCATCACCTGCTCTTACATTAACAACACTACAACCACCATCAGGCCTAAGTCACAGTACCACTGCCCAAAACGTCTGTGGTACATTGTCCATCATTACATGTTGCATCATTTTCAAGCTTTGTAGTGCTCTTTATATTGGGAAAACAGGCCAATACCTTGCTAATTACTTTCAGGAGTACATTGAAAGCACACTATTATGTATGCCTGATCAATTTGTCATCACCCACTTCAACATAACAGACCATTGCTTTATCCTCATAACAGTGTGCAACATTTCCTCATGCCTTGGGTACACATACTCAGGGAAATGGTAGGAACCACATTTACTAGTCAAACTTGGTACTATGTGATTGATGGATTTAGATGAACATATATACCTATTTCTTTATTACCCACAAGGGGCTAAACACAGAGGGGACAAACAAGGACAGACATAGGTATCAAGTCGATTACATCGACCCCAGTGTGTAACTGGTACTTAATTTATCGACCCCGAAAGGATGAAAGGCAAAGTTGACCTCGGCGGAATTTGAACTCACAATGTAATGGCAGACGAAATACCGCTAAGCATTTTGCCCGGCGTGCTAACGTTTCTGCCAGCTCGCCGCCTTATATGAACATATATACTGCCTGACTGGCCCTCATGCTGGTGGCACGTAAAAGCACCCACTACACTCTCAGAGTGGTTGGCGTTAGGAAGGGCATCCAGCAGTAGAAACTCTGCCAGATCAAGATTGGAGCCTGGTGCAGCCATCTGGCTCACCAGTCCTCAGTCAAACTGTCCAACCCATGCTAGCATGGAAAGCGGACGTTAAACGATGATGATGATGATGATGATCTTCCTTCTGCTCCTACACCTCTCCTAAGTTCAGTAATCATTTTATTATCCTTTAACTTCCCCTCTCACCTCAATTTTCCCTTTCATCTCACCCTCAACTTCACTCACTTTTTGTCCTTATTTCCTTTCCATCTAAATCCCTCATCAAGTTTCTCCCATAAATTCCTGTCTGCCAATGAAGCTCATATTGTCTTGCATTCCTCATTTGTTGCAACCAGTTTCTCAAACATAGAAGATGTTCAACTTTGCTGTCTTTCTTTATTTCCCCTCTGTCAATGTTTAACTGAAGAAGGACTTGGTAGAAAACATTGGATTTTTCCACTCTCTCTAGTGATTTCACTGTACTTTTTCTGTTAACGCTGATCAATACTAGTCACTTTGGATTCCATTTTATTCATATATGTATGTATGTACGTACACAACACACACACACACACACACACACACACACACTTTATATATACATCAAGGATCAGCTAAAAAGTTCATAGGCTGACCAAGATACTTTCATGGAATGTGACCAAATATGGTTTTATTTTTCAACATAGTCCCCCTTGCAGTCCACACACTTTTTCCATCAGTGTTGCAGTACTTGGATCACATTGGTGAAGAAGTTTTCATCCTGTTGCTCAAAAAGTCATCAACAGCAGATACAATATCATCGTCATTGCAATGCTAGTGCCCAGCCAAGTGTTTTTCATGCTGGGGAACAGATAGTCAGATGAGACCAAAATCAGGAGGATAGGGGCAGTGATCAACCAGTTCAAGGCCACAATCATGCACAGCGGCCATTGAAACCAAGAGTTTGTGGGCTGGAGCATTGTCCTGATGAAACAAGACCCCTTTTGTCAGTTTTTCTGGGTGTTTGGTCTTGATAATCTTTTGTAACTGCCTCAATGTGTTGGCATAGAACATTCCATTGATGTGTGGCCATTTGGAAGATATCCAATAAACAGAATGCTTTTTGCATCCGAAAAACTGAAGGTGCCACCTTAGCCTTCTTTTGAGCAGGTGGGGAAAGGTGTTTCCACTGCATGGATTATTTCTTTGCCTCTGGATCAAAGTGATGAACTCAACACTCTTCCTGAGTTAGGAAATGTTAAAAAAACCCCAGCTGAATCTGCCTCAAACAATGTCAGATTTTTCTATGATGTGATCAACCTGGTATGCTTTTGATCAGGTGTTGGAAGATGGGCACCCCGCCGAGCAGAAACCATCATTTTGCCAAGTTCATTGTGCAGAATATTCTCAACACTCTCACTGGATATGCTAATAGCATTGGCTATTAGACTAATAGCCAATCACATATCATCCATCACCATGTGGTGAACACAATCAATGATAGCAATTGCAGGACATCCTGATCTTGGGTCACCTTCAGACTCTCATCTCCTCTCCTAAATTCAGCTGAAGTGTCATCCCTAAATGTAGCAAACATGTCTGCATGAACATCACTGGGGTCTAAACCTTTTTTCAGCAAGTACTTCATAATACCACAATGCCAAATTTTGTCAATTTTCAAGATAAGTTGCTACTAGTTACTTTTGAAGTCTTCCTTGAGCAGTCAAATATCACTTTACCTAAAACAGTGGCTCTTAACTATTTTCATTGTCTTACCCACTGAGACTCTCCTGGGTATTACCATGACCCCTATAATAAATTATGTAATGGTGGCCCCTGTCCCTATGATAAATTTTTTTGGTGAACTTTACATAATGGTAAGATAAAAGAAAACTATATGAAGGTCCTAATTTATTGAAGATATTACAAGTAAAAGACCTTGAAACATGCTACAAGTGCTAAAAAATGCATGGTACTACCAAACATCGTACCAAACCTACTTATTCACTCAGTGGGAGATTTGATATTGTTTTGTAGCCATAAGTACATCAAAGCAAGGAGCAGTGCTCGACAGACAACACTTCATGCTAGCATCAATCACAAGCTTATGGCATGCCTTCATTTTCAGTGCCATCATTACTGAGAATCTAGCATTGCAGTGATAGGTTGAGGAGGACTGGATCAGCATGGTCAGTGCACACGTCAAAAGAAAAGAATAGTCATCCTTCAGTTTTGCCTAAAATGCCAGAAGCTTTTACTATACTCTTTACTCTTTTACTTGTTTCAGCCATTTGACTGTGGCCATGCTGGAGCACCACCTTTAGTCAAGCAAATCGACCCCAGGACTTATTCATTGTAAGCCTAGTACTTATTCTATTGGTCTCTTTTGCTGAACTGCAAACACACCAGCATCGGTTATCAAGAGATGTTGGGAGGGGACAAACACAGACACACAAACATATACACACACATACATATATACATATATATGATGGGCTTCTTTCAGTTTCCATCTACCAAATCCACTCACGAGGCTTTGGTCAGCCTGAGGCTATAGTAGAAGACACTTGCCCAAGTGGGACTGAACCTGGAACCATGTGGTTGGTAAGCAATCTACTTACCACAGAGCCACTCCTATGCCTTTCTTGTTCAGAAAAGTCAACTTTCAACTGAGTATCCTCATGAATTTGAAGGAATTCTACCTTTGTAGCAACATCAGTAACACTGATGGCACTGTCCTTCACTGAAAAGGATCTGCAGATCCTCACATCATTACAGCAGTCATCCAATTCTGGGAAGTAACTTTTGATGGCATCATTACCAGAAGATGTGCTGAAAGTTCTTCATGGAAACTACATTCAGCTTCTGGCATAGAATCTAGGATAGTTGTCATCTGAGGGAAGAAAGGTGTGTCATTGTCCTTAACGCTTTTCTGGTAAAGTTGAATCTTACACTTGAATGCTGCATTGCGATATGTCACATACATGAAATAAATTACTTTCTCCCAAACACTCTACAACCCCTCTTAGAAACCCCAAACAACCTCCCCACCAGGTATTACAGTCCTTAAGGGTTACAACCCCCAGGTTAAGAATTGCTGACCTAAAAAGAAACAATGCAGTTATTGATAAGAAGGGTTGAAATTAATGCATGCAAGATTTCACGGCTCTAGCATCAGTCCTTCATAGTCAGCCTATGAACTTATTTCACACACATACACATATGCACACATGCACACACACACACACACACACACATACACACACACATGCATTCATATAATGCTTACCTTTTACTTCTTTCAGTCATTAGACTGTGGCCATGCTGGGGCGCTGCCTTGGAGAATTTCTTTAGTTGATTCAATCGACCCCAGTTCTTTTTTTTTTAAATCCTGGTATTTCTTCTATCAGTTTCTTTTACCAAACCACTAAGTTACTGGGATGTAAACACACCAACACCGGTTGTCAAGCTGTGGTGGGGGACAAACACAGATACAAAAACACACACACATAAATATACATATATATACAATGGGCTTCTATTAGTTTCTGTCTACCAAATCCACTCACAAGGCTTTGGTTGGCCTGAGGATATAGCAGAAGACACATACCCAAGGTGTCATGCAGACGGACTGAACCCAGAACCGTGTGGTTGGGAGGCAGGCTTTTTATTTTTTTATTGCCCACTAGGGGCTAAACACAGAGGGGACAAACAAGGACAGACAAATGGATTAAGTCGATAACATCGACTCCAGTGCATAACTGGTACTTAATTTTTTGACCCTGAAAGTATGAAAGGCACGGTCGACCTCAGCTGAATTTGAACACAGAATGTAACGGCAGACGAAAAACTGCTAAGCATTTCGCCCGGCATGCTAACGTTTCTGCCAGCTCACCACCTTCTTACCACACAGCCACACCCGTGCTTATGCATGTACATTTATATATATGTTTTTATGAATATGCATATATATATATATATATATATATATATATATAATAATTATTATTTAAGGGAATAAAATCCAAACTTACAAGGAAAAAAATTCAATTTAGAAATACTAAATCAAATTTCACACAATATAATATATATATATATATAAAAAATTAGAAAAAAACACCTTTTATCAATTCAAAATGAAGAATTAAATTACGCCATCTAGAAAATTACATATAATAGAAAAGTTAAAATTAAAACAACAATAAAATGTAAAGATTAAGTAAATTGCAAAAATAATAATAAAAAGATATATAATATACGTTTTTATTATTATTTTTGCAATTTACTTAATCTTTACATTTTATTGTTATTTTAATTTTAACTTTTCTATTATATATAATTTTCTAGATGGTGTAATTTAATTGTTCATTTTGAATTGATAAAAGGTGTTTTTTTTCTAATTTATATATATATATATAATATGCCTACATGCATACATAACCATAGACAAATATATATATATATATATATATATATATATATATATATATATATATATACATACACATACACATATATATGCTGCATATGTGCATATGTAAATATGTCAATACATCATACATATTTATGCACACATGCAAAGTCCCTCACATGCACACGCCCAGTCACCCCCACTCCCAACCTACACACACACAAACACACATATACGCATGCATAAACATGCATGAAACTTTTCTTGTAAAATCCCATATGAACAAACAAACAAGGTTCATAAATGTACATAAATTACATCAAATTCAGTCATGCATTCATATTATTTTTTGTTATGCATCCATGCACTCATTCATGCATTTCATTAAGTATGCATATCTGCATATGTAAATGGCTTTATTTTGTTTTTTGTTTTGTTTTCTGCTTTTTTTTTTCTTTATTTTTGTAAGTACATTTTGAAGCACCTAAAAATGCTAGCATCATTTGCTTGTGATGTGTGGAGTTGGGTAAAGGAATCTAAATTTAGGCTTCTGATAAAACATTACATTCCAAGCAACACCTCCACGTCGTTAGTATGATTTAAAGCTTTCTGAAATTATATGATATCTGACCAGAGTAGGATCTTGATGTGAGAAGATTAGTCATTTCCTTGTTATGGAAGCCTTTTTTTTAAAAAAAAAAAATTATTTAAAAAAATTTTTCCATCTATTTTTTTATTTTTTATTTATACAATATAGGCGCAGGAGTGGCTGTGTGGTAAGTAGCTTGCTTACCAACCACATGGTTCCGGGTTCAGTCCCACTGCATGGCACCTTGGGCAAGTGACTTCTACTATAGCCTCGGGCCGACCAAAGCCTTGTGAGTGGATTTGGTAGACGAAAACTGAAAGAAGCCTGTCGTATATATGTATATGTACATATATATGTGATGTGTTTGTCCCCCCAACATCGCTTGACAACCGATGGTGGTGTGTTTACGTCCCCGTAACTTAGCGGTTCGGCAAAAGAGACTGATAGAATAAGTACTAGGCTTACAAAGAATAAGTCCTGGGGGTCGATTTCCTTGACTAAAAAAAAAAATGTATATATATATATATAAGTTTTAGCTGAGTTTAATGTGTACATATGTGTATGTATGTGTATGTATATATGAATTTCTGCTGTTAAACCAGCACACTTGCAATGCTATGCAGCAGATGGGATGAGGGGATGCAAGAATAGAGGAATGCAGGAATCAAGGGATTTATGAACTGAAATATGTGCAGTTAAGAAGCTCACTTTGTCAGCAGGTAGTTTCAGGTTCAGTCCTGATACACAGCGCCTTGGGGTCATTAATGCTATGAGAGTGAATTCAGGAGACAGAAACTATGAGGAAGCTCAATACATACATGTGTGTGTCTGTGTGTGTGCATGTGTGTGTGTGTGTGTGTGTTTGTTTCCGTGCATGTGTGTGTGTATGTGTGTGTGTTTGTTTGTGTGTGTGTGTTTGTTTCCCTGCATGTGTGTGTGTATGTATGTGTGTGTGTGTGTGTGTTTGTGTATGTGTGTGAGTGTGTATGTATATGTGTAAGGGGTTGCTGAAAAGTTCCTGGCTTTTGGTAAAAGAAAATACAGGAAGGTCAGTTTAATATGATTTCATCCAGCCTATTCACCTCCCAGATTCATGCACTTGTTGCAGCGGTCCTTCAGTTTTTCTAAGCCTTGTAAAAGAACTCGGAATATTGGGCTTCAACTAGGCCTTATGTAATACCCTTAAAGCTGGGAACTTTTCTGAAACCCCTTGTATATGTATATATGTATGTGCATGTTTTTTTATGCTTGTCTCTCACCACTGCTTGACAACCAGTATTAATTTGTTTATGTTCTTGTGACTTAGCAGTTCAGCAAAAGATTCTGACAGAAAAAGCACCAGTCTTCAAAAAAAAAAAAAGGGTCAGGAATCAATTTGTTTGACTAAGCACTTCAAGGAGGTGCCCCAGAATGGTTGCAGTCCTATGACTAATACAGAAGATGATAGTGCATCTATCATATTCAGTGGACATGAGAGATGCTCTACCATCATACCAAAGCAACCTCTTGAATTTTCTCAATCTGTTGTAGCTTTGTTCTTGTCAGTGATGCATCGATACATTATAGAAAAACAAAGTGTGGAGGCACATGACTTAGTGGCTTGGGTATTTGGCTCATCGTAAAGTTATGAGTTCGATTCCCAGCAGTGTATTGTGTTTTTGAGCACAATACTCTATTTCACATTGCTCCAGTCCACATAGCTGGTAATTGAAAGGACTACCCTTGTCACATTCTGTGTCACACTGAATCTCCCTGGGAACTACATTGAGGGTATGCTTGCCCGTGGAGTGCTTGGCCACTTGCACATTAATTTCATGAGCAGGCTGTTCTATTGATCAGGTCAACTGGAACCCTTGTCTTTCTAACCAACAGAGTGCCAGTTATAGAAAAACTGGCGACGAGCTGGCAGTTATAGAAAAAAATAAGGCGGCGAGCTGGCAGTTATAGAAAAAATAAGGCGGCGAGCTGGCAGTTATAGAAAAAAATAAGGCAGCGAGCTGGCAGACACGTTAGCATGCCAGGCAAAACGCTTAGCGGTATTTCGTCTGCCATTACATTCTGAGTTAAAATTCCGCCAAGGTCGACTTTGCCTTTCATCCTTTCGGGGTCGATAAATTAAGTACCAGTTATGCACTGGGGTCGATGTAATCGACTTAATCCGTTTGTCTGTCCTTCTTTGTCCCCTTTATCTTTAGCCCCTTGTGGACAATTAAGAAATAAGAAAAACACAATCTTTCACTTTCATGGAAGTCTTTCATAAAGTATTTGATTGCTTATTTTGAAGATATAAGGGTGTATACCCACATAAGTTTACTAATAGCTAGATCAGTAATGCTGCACTTCCCAGGGTGTTTGTTGTGCAACCAACTTAAGGTCAATAATGCGCAGTGCTAATAATATTAAAGCAACATGCTGTTCTGTGCACATTAACAGATGTTTCTTCATGCATAACTTAATCTCAACAACTATATGCATGTATACATAGAAGTGGGAGTAATTTGTGTACGTATGCATCTTTTATATGTGTGTATGTCTATGTGCATCTGTATGCATGCATGTGTGTGTGTGTATACATCATCATCCTCATCATCTTGTAACATTCATCTCTCATGTCGGCTTTGATTGGATGGTGTGGATGTGTTTATTCCACTTGTGTTCCAATTGATCCAATCAACAGAAAATTAACAGGCAAGTAGCTGAGTACACCACAGACATGTTTACCCTTAATGTAGTTCTCAGGGAAAGTCAGCATGGCACAGAATGTGACAAAGTTGGCTCTTTGAATTGCAGGTACAGCTCATTTTTGGCAGCTGGGTGGACTGGAGCAACATGAAATAGAGTACCTTGTTCAGGAACACAACACACTGCCAGGAATTGAACTCATGACCTTACGATTGTGATCTGACCATCCTAACCACTAAGCCACACACCTTCACTAATGTCTATCATCATTTAACGCCCATCTTTCATGCTGACATTGGTTGGACGTTTTAATAGAATCACACTAACTCGGGGTCTGCATTGGTCTCCAATGTCAAGTTTGGCAAGGTTTCTATGGCTGGATGCTCTTCCCAATGCCAACCACTTTACAGAGTGTAATGGTGCTTTTTGCATGCCACTAGCACTAGTGGGGTCACCATGTATTATGCAAGGCTCCTTCACAGAACAAGTGTGCAGTACTGTAGGAAGTGGCTTTGTGCCTGGTACAGAGAGGCTAAAATAGAAAAAGGGGCCGGATTAGATGTATTGCTGTAGAGGAGATTCATGGGTACCCTAGCAGGAAAGGAAGAAAGGATGGTGGAGATGCGGTATCAAGACATGTCTTCAAGGTATAAGAAAATGGTTTGAGAGAGAATAGGGGCAAATAATCGAGGATGGATTAGTAGGTGAAGTGTAGGTGAGAATGAAAAGGCTCTTGATATTTTAATCAGAATGATAAATATATGAATAGTATTATTGCTATCAAATAACTCCAATCACCCCAACTTTAACAAAGAGGTAGTTGATAATTAAGTACTAAGAGAAACTCACAGTTTCAGCACACTGGATATCACATTTCTGTCTTGTTTGACGTTGCATTAAATTTTTGGGAATCTAATCGCTCGGGAATTATAAATGATGTAAAATTAATCTTAAAATATATAATTTATATTTTAATAAAGACATTCTTAAATTTCTTTCAGTATAAAATCTCTGCCTAGTAGGCAAATCTTTACTTGTGAACATGGTATAAGCAATGGGCCACCAACACTGTATTCACCTCCTGTGTATTTTAATTGTGGACTGGTGCATTGTCCTGGTTCCGGTGCTCTGGCCTTTTGTGACAAAATCTTTACTTGAACTCGCTCAAAACCTCCACAAAGTACTCTATGTTGACCATCTGGCCAGAGGGAACACAGTGAATGTAGATGATGCCCTTGGTATTGAAAAAGGGAATCATTGTGAACTTGCTTTGCCTGGCCTCTTGTGCCAGTGAAAAACAGATGCTTGGTTCATGCAAGTTAATTCATAAACAGCCTGGTGCATTTAATATTTTTCTGTCGCATTTTTGCTCAGTTTAACACAAAACTTATTGCAAAGTGAGTTTCCAAATTGTCTTCATGTCCTGACTGCATTCTGACAAAAAAACGTCAGCAATGACAAACAATGTGTTTGTCACAGGGTGTGTTCAAAATGCTGTTATAGCCATCACTTTCAATCTGGAATAACAAAAGCTGGCAGGTCAGCTTATTAGATGCATAGTAATGATATTCTAAAATTACAACAAGTTAGGGCAGTTATAACTGCCTCTCCTAAAAATTCTTCTTCTTCTTCTTCTTCTTCTTCTTCTTCTTCTTCTTCTTCTTCTTCTTCTTCTTCTTCTTCTTCTTCTTCTTCTTCTTCTTCTTCTTCTTCTTCTTCTATGGCTCTGGGTCAACCAATGCTTTGTGAGTAAATCTGGAGGAAACTGTATGGAAGCCCAACATGTGTGTGTGTGTATCTATGTTTGTTTTTGTCTCCCACCCAACTGCTTTATGACCAGTGTTAGTTTGTTTATGTCCATGTAACTCAGTTAAGCAAAACAGATTGATAGAATAAATGCCAGACTTAAAAAAATAAGCACCAGGGTATGTTTGACCAAACCTTCAAGATGGTGCCCCAGCATGGCCACAGTCAAATGACTTAAACAAGTAAAAGATGGAAAGGAGATAGAATCAGGTCAACTGACCTTGAAAATACCATTCTATAAGGAACTGTGAAGGAGGGTAAGAAAGAGAAGGGGGTAGAATAAAAAATGGACAGATAACATCATAGAAAAGACTGGTAGATCATTAGCAGACGTCTGAGGTCTGGTATGCAACTGTGACAAATAACAAAGATTGGTATACAGCTTGTCACAATGGCACCCCTATGATTTTGTCACTGAGGGTTCAAACAAACAAGTTATTAGCGTATTGAGTACTGTATAGTCCAATCCTTGTTGTAGTGTACTGGTTTGTATGCCTTAACAATTTTGAGAGGTATACAAGTGGAATGCAAGCCCCTGGTATTGTTTCCCATGCTGAAAAAGTTAAAAGATAGGGACCAGACTAATATGGAACACCTCTACCTAGAGCTTAAGATGAGTTTGTGTAGGGCCAAGACTCCTGCCAAGAAAAAAAGCAAAGTTACAACAGAAGCATCACTGACATTTCAGAACCAATGAGACCTGGGAGAGGAAGGCCTTCCCTCAGGGAAATGTATAACATGGTGTAGCAAAATCCAAAAAGGATGGGGAAAGGCCACATCCTAAAGAAATCAATGTCTGGCATTAAATATCAAGCTCAGACCTGGAACCTACAAGAGAGGTGGAAAGGAGGATGCCCTAAAAATAGCTGGTGGTAGGATATTGAGGCAGAGCTGAAAAAGCAGAGAACTAACTGAAAAGAAGCAGAAAAGAAAAGACAAAGAACAGTGGAGAAGTCAGCAATGGCATGTACTTCATAGAGAGTGAAGAGCTAAATTAAGTATAGAGGGGCCATATTCTATTGATTACCAAAAGAATCATCATCGTCATCATCATCATCATCATCATCATTTAATGTCCATTTTCCATGCTGGCATGGGTTGGTTGCTTTGACAGGAGCTTGTAAGGCCAAAAGGCTGCACCAAGTTCAGTAGTCTGTTTTGGCTTGGTTTCTACAATTGGAAGCCTTTTCTGACACCAACCATTTTACAGAGTGCACTGGGGGACTTGCATGTTGCACCAGAACCAGTGCTTTTTTTTATGTGGCACCAACACTAATGCTTGAAAAACAAAATCATCTCTGTGTGATGTTTAGCTCAAAAAATATTAAACAGCAAAGTAGAAATTCTAAGGCACCCAACCAAACTCCCTGCCATCTGAACAGTTTCAGTATTCTATCAATAGTAATAAGGATTTATCATGTTACTACAAACCACATACTTATAGGGGAGGAGTCAAGGATATTGAATCACCTCTCATTATATTACCAGCAAAGTTGATCCCAGCAGGATTTGAAGTCAATACATTAAGAGATGTAACTAAATATGGTGAGAAATTTACCCTGGTACTTTGCTGTTTCTCATACTCACTGCACTTTCTAACAATAACAATATTAACAACAACAAAAACATCAAAATATTGGAAACACTATTTGCTGCCCAGCATGTAATGTGGTCTCTAACTAGCAAGCTCCTTTTTTTCTTCTCCTCCCACCAATGCCAACCAATGTCGTTAAATTGCAGCCATGGTGGTGCATTGTCATGAAGAATTTTTTGTTGACTTGATTGACCTCAGTGCTTATTTTTTTAAAGCTTGGTATTTATTCTGTTGGTTTCTATTACTGAACCAGTAAGTTACAGGGATGTAAACACACCAACAGGGGTTATTAAGCAGTGGTGGGGGACAACCACAGACAAAACGACACACACACACACACACACACACACACATATTTATATATCATGAGTGGCTGTGTGGTAAGTAGCTTTCTTACTAACCACATGGTTCCGGGTTCAGTCCCACTGCAGGGCACCTTGGGCAAGTGTCTTCTACTATAGCCTTGGGCCGACCAAAGCCTTGTGAGTGGATTTGGTAGATGGAAACTGAAAGAAGCACGTCGTATACAGGTATATATATATATATTTGTGTGTCTGTGTTCCCCCCGCCCCCAATCGCTTGACAACCAATGTTGGCATGTTTACGCCCCCGTAAATTTGCGGTTCAGCAAAAGAGACCGACAGAATAAGTACTGGGCTTACAAAGAATAAGTCCTGGGGTCAATTTGCTCGACTAAAGGCAGTGCTCCAGCATGGCCACAGTCAAATGACTGAAACAAGTAAAAGAGTATAAAAAGGGAGTATATATATATATGCAGGATGCAGTGAATAAACTGTCATCTAAATCAGTAGTTCCCAACAAGCTACACCCCCCACCTTGTTTCTAAGGCCACATTTCTAGTGCCCCACCCACTCACCAACACAGACAGAAACCATCTTCTGCAGAAAATTCAAAACAACAATATTTCACAAATAAAACTTAACCTCATTAATCCTTTACTTTGTTTTTTTTGACATCCATTGCCCCATTTTGGTTACCCCATTATTGCCCCTCTTTTCTTCAACACCCCACTGGATCTTTCTACTACCCAAGTGGGGTGAGGCGGTACAACCAACTTTGGGGACCACTGGTCTAAATTATGTAAAAATGAAAATAACATTGACATCTCATTTTAATAGATACATGCACCAAAATTACATTAAAATATCTTGAAATATGAAAGAGTAAATTTATTCAATAAAATCGCCATTGGCTTCAACCATGGCCTCCAGACGACTTCGGAATCTCCTGCAACTCTTCTGAATGGTTTCCTTGTTTAAGTTGGTGAATGCTGCCAAAATCCTTGCCTTCAGTTCATCTTTGGTGTTACAAGGAGTTTTGTTGATCTCTCGTTCAACTGCGCCCTACACATAATAATCAAGGAGATTGTAGTCTGGGGAGTTAGGTGGCTAG
This sequence comes from Octopus sinensis, assembly GCF_006345805.1. Taxonomy (NCBI): domain Eukaryota; kingdom Metazoa; phylum Mollusca; class Cephalopoda; order Octopoda; family Octopodidae; genus Octopus; species Octopus sinensis. Next base: position 5,582,165 of record NC_043004.1, read on the forward strand.
ATGTTAGGGGTGATGTGGTTGCAGAAATTGTCTGACAGCTATGACTGGGTTCGCCTGCTTGTGTGGCATGGTGCAGAGCCCTGTTGCCCGACATAGGGTCTTCCAGCATCCACCCTCTTGACCCTGGGCAGCACTACTTCCTCCAGGCACTTGATGTAGGCCACTGTGTTGAGTGTGAGGCCATGTAGGAAGATGAATGGAGGCATAATGTCAATGTCACTAGTGATCACTCCAAACACCATGATGTTGACTGGATGTTTGATTTTTATCACTCTTGGTACATGTTTTGGGGACAATCTGCCCTCAGATTGATACCCAAACACTCTGAAATGTTAGTATTGGAGCTCCCAGCACAAATACCAAGCAGTACAGCATGTCGTTTCCAAATTTCTGGCAGAGTGAATTGCATTATAATGCTGTTTTTCTCACAGATGGTGCCCAGCTGACCCTACTATAATGTGTAGTTAACAAAATCAAAAACAAACAATGCGCATGGGCAAAATCTAAAATATAAGATGGCAACAATTTACCCATCACACCCTTTATTCTTTTATTCTTTTATTTGTTTCAATCATTTGACTGCAACCATGCTGGAGCACCATCTTAAGGGGTTTTAGTCGAACAATAGGACCCCAAGACTTATTCTTTGTAAACCTAATACTTTTTCTATTGGTCCTTTTTGCTGAACTACTAATATTATGGGGACATAAGCATACCAACATCGGTTGTCAAGTAATGGTGGGGGGGGGACAAATACAGACACAAACACACAAATATATATGCCAGATTTATATACTCTAAATTTGTAGAAGAATTTGTCATTGGGGCAGCTTAGCTTGATGGTAAAGCACTTGACGTGTAATCACAGGGATGTGAGTTTGAGTCTCATGGCTGGCTGGTGACAGATTTTTCTGCAAAATATGGATAGTTTATCCTGTTCATGTTATATTATTAGCATTATCCTGTGTTTGAGAATAAAATTATTTCCTTATCTGTAATTTCAATACACACACACATATATATATATATATATATATATATATATATATATATATATATATATATATATATATATATATATATATATATATATACATATATATATATATATATATGACTGGCACCCGTACCAGTGGAGCGCTAACAGCTCCATCCGAGTGGGATCACTGCCAGATTTCGTGCCGGTGGCATATAAAAAGCACCATTTGAGTGTGATCATTACCTGCATTGCTTTACTGGCACGTGAACAAAACATTTGTGCGAGGTCCTTGCCAGTGCTGCTGGACTGACTCCTGTGCAGGTGGCACGTAAAAAGCACCATTTGAGCGTGGCTGTTGCCAGTACCGCCAGACTGACCCTTGTGCCGGTGGCACGTAAAAGCACCCACTACACTCTCAGAGTGGTTGGCGTTAGGAAGGACATCCAGCTGTAGAAACTCTGCCGGATCAAGATTGGAGCCTGGTGCAGCCATCTGGTTCGCCAGTCCTCAGTCAAACTGTCCAACCCATGCTAGCATGGAAAGCATACGTTAAATGATAATGATGATGATATATATATATGTACAATGGGTTTCTTTCAGTTTCCATCTACCAAATGGACTCACAAGGGTTTGGTACGCCTGAGGCTATAGTTGAAGACACTTGCCCAAGGTGCCATGCAGTGGGACTGGACCCGAAACCATGTGGCTAGAAAGCAAGCTTCTTACCACACAGCCACGCCTGTGCTTATATATGTATATATGTATGTATGAGAGGCTTCTTTCAGTTTCTGTCCACCAAATCCACTCACAAGGCTTCAGTTGACTTGAGGCTATAGTGGAAAACACTTGCTCAAGGTGCCACATGGTGGGACTGAACTCGGAACCATGTGGCTGTGAAGTAAATTTCTTACTACATGGCCATAACTTCACCTAATAGAAATATTGACCACCTACATTAAAAAGGGAATTTGTTTTATTCAAACAAATGTATATATCTATTATCTTTTACTAGTTTCAGTCATTAGACTGTGGCCATGCTGGGGCACCATGTTGAAGAATTTTTAGTTGAATAAATCAACCCCAGTACTTTTTCTTTGTTAAGCTTGGTACTTATATTATCAGTATCTTTTGCTGAACTGCTAAGTTATGGGAACATAAACACGCTAACACCGGTTGTCAAGTGGTGGGGGACAAACACACACACACACACACAACTAGCTTCTTCAGTTTCTGTCTACCAAATCCACTCACACTTTGGTCAGTCCAAGGCTATAGTAGAAGACAACTTGCCCAAGGGACTGAACCCAGAACTATGTGGTTGGGAAGCAAGCTTCTTACCACACAGCCACGCCTGTACCTATAAATGTATAAAAGTTTACATTTTCAACCTTTTCTTATTTTTTATGTATATGTGTGTGTGTGAACATATATATATATCTATATATATACATATATATATATATGTGTGTGTGTGGATGTGTGAACCTATTGAATAAGAATACAAATATGGCACATTTAACTAGCTTGAAAATATTATGAACAGCCATTATTAATTTTCAATTATTATTAATGTCTCATCAGAGGTATCTGTATCTCTTAAATAATCCCAGAGAAACAATTAGCCAATCTGTTTGGCATTAGGAAGGGCATCCAGCTGTAGAAACTTTGCCAGATCAGATTGGAGCATGATGCAGCCTCCTGGCTTGCCAGTCCTCAGTCAAACTGTCCAACCCATGCCAGCATGGAAAGCAGACTTTAAATGACGAGGACAATGATGACACCATGGAAAATGGACATTAAAGGATGATGATGACATATATCTATATATACTCTTTTACTCTTTTACTTGTTTCAGTCATTTGACCATGGCCATGCTGGAGCACCGCCTTTAGTTGAGCAAATCAACCCCAGGACTTATTCTTTGTAAGCCCTGTACTTATTCTATCAGTCACTTTTTGCCGAACCTCTAAGTTACGGGAACGTATACACACCAGCATTGGTTGTCAAGTGATGTTGGGGGTGGTGGTGGACAAACACAGACACACAAACATACACACACACACACACACACACACACACACACACACACACACACACACACACACACACATATATATATATATATACATATATATGACGGGCTTCTTTCAGTTTCCGTCTACCAAATCCACTCACAAGACTTTGGTCGGCCTGAAGCTATAGTAGAAGACACTTGCCTAAGGTACCACGCAGTGGGACTGAACCCAGAACTATGTGGTTGGTAAGCAAGCTACTTACCACGCAACCACTCCTATGCCTATATATATAAATATATCAGTCATTTGACTGTGGCCATTTTCTTTAAAGTTTGGTACTTGTTCAGTTGTCTTTTTTTTCTCAAACAACTGAGTTGCAGTGGCGTAAATAAACCAACATGACTTATCAATCAGTGGTGGAAGAAACACCAGCATGAAAACACAGACACACAGTGGGCTTCCATACAGCTTCCATCAATCAAATTCACTCACAAGACAATTGATCGGCTTAGGGCTATAATGGAAAACACACGCCCACGTTACTGCACTGTGGAACTGAACTCAAAACCACATGGGCTGTAAAATGAGATTCTTTACTACACACTCATGCTTGTGCTTGTATGTGTGTGTGTATATATATATATATATACTAGCAGTATCACCCGGCGTTGCTCGGGTTTGTTTCGACGCTTTACAATTGGAATTTTTCAAATGTAATAATTTTGCATTATGTAGCTTGTTATTCTCTTTAAGTGAACATTTTTCTGGTTGAAATACACCGAAAAATGGCGACACAGCAGTAAAAATAATCGTAAAAAATAGGGATTTTCATAGAAAAAAAGCACCTTTTTGATGTAAATAATTTTTGGTGTTAACATGGTCCGATTTGAATTTTATCTTCTACGGAAGGAAGAGCAAGCCTTCTTCTATCATACTCTCAATTTTGGTGAACTTGCGCCGCAAGGTCTCGGAGGAGATAGTGTTAGTTGAAGGCTACCAAACCTGCCATACACAGACAACTTCAGCTTTATCTATATACTAGCAGTATCGTCCGGCGTTGCTCAGGTTTGTAAGGGAAATAACTATAAAGCATTTTTAGAGAGTTATAGCCAAAAAATAGCAAAAAAATGGAAAAAAATGATGGTAAATTTTTTTGAGAGTAAAAAAAGGTCGAGTTGCGTCCCCTAGACAGTCTGTGGTTTGTGTTTCTGATTCTCGACCCCATGTCGAATTTATCGATTTTTTTCAGAACTGGGGGAACTTTTCAAAATTTTCGCTGCGTTAGTTTTGAATTATGACATTGGGCTATGTGTGTGTCAAGTTTCATCAGAATCGGTTGAAAGCAGTGGTCAGGGTGAGGGTACAACCAAACAGACACACAGAAACACACACAGACAAACTGCCGTTTATATATAGAGATATATATATATATATCATCAACACTTAATGTCTATTTTCTATGCTGGCATGGGTTGGATGGCTTGACAGGAGCTGTCAAGGCCAAGGGCTGTCCCAGATTCCATAGTCTGTTTTGCCTTGGTTTCTACATCTTGATGCCCTACATATGCCAACCACTTCAAAGGATGTTCTAGGTACATTTTACATAGGACCATCACCCACCAACATTAATGCTTTTTGCATGGCACCTTTGTTTTAGGATCTCAATTCTGTTGTGGTGGGCGGGTCTTCTTCAGATATGTATGTATATATGTATGTATGTATGTAAAATGCGTTATAAAACAAGAATGGTTTTGTTTCTGGTGCTAGGGTTATGGTGATAAATAGATTGTCTGATGGAGTCACAGATGAATTTGATAGGAAATGGGTTAGTTGCCTAAACATAAATCTGATCATGTAGACGAATTCTAACATTTCGTCAACGAACAAATTTGTATGTCGACATATGACACTCAATCCTCTACTTCATTTCTTGAAGTTAGCTTTCTTTTTAAAAAAAATATATCTTTGTAGCAATTTTTTTTAAAATGTTAAAAAAAAATGGACTGAAATACTATTTCATACTTTTATAGATCTCAGAGACATATTCTCTGTTAGTGAAAGCTAAGCCTTTGCAATTTGACGTGTTTATATAATATTTATATTAATCATTATATGAATTCTGAAGAATTACTTTAGAAAGGAGTGAAGGAATTAATCTAAGCCTAGGATATGTCAAGGCAGCTCAAATATCCATAAACAATCAAAGGACTTGTGAGCTCATTAGTTAGATATAGAAATATAAATGGTGCAGTGCTGCTTGCTATTCCTGCTTTCAAAGAATAATTTTTTTCTTTTTATTTTTTTTTTTTAATAATGACATTTTCATTGAACTAACACAAAAATAAGTTAATAGATTTTAATATATGATATATTTTTCATAAAATGAAATTATACTCTAAGTAGGGTACCTAGCTGAAAAATTTGTCCTTCAATTACACACACACACACACACAAGCCAATATCTAAGCAAGAAGCTCAAAGGAGGGCAGTAGCATCGAACTCCATCCTTCACCAAAAGCCGGTTCAACAAAGGTGGAAAGTGGAAAGATAATTACAATAGCGGTGCTCCAGCATGGCCACAGTCATTGGACTGAAACATATAAAAGAATAAAAGAATGTATATATGTGCATATCTATCTATCTATCTATCTATCTATCTATCAGTCTGTCTGTTTATATATATGTATATACATATATGTATATATATATATATATATATATATATTATATATATATATATATATATATCATCATCATCATCATCATCATCATTCAGCGTCCGTTTTCCATGCTAGCATGGGTTGGACAGTTCAACTGGGGTCTGTGAAGCCAGAAGGCTGCATCAGGCCCAGACTGATCTGGCAGTGTTTCTACTGCTATATATATATATATATATATATATATATAGTTAGGTTATATTCTGTTAAGAATCTAGTACAGTACAGTATAAAGCTCGTCCACATTCAGGTTTCAGCCGGTGCTATCCAGTATTATTATACGTACTGCCAGATCTGTGTTGGGACTCCTGCAATGTGTGCATGAATAACTGAATGAGTTGGAGTCAACATGAAAGAGTATAGAAGAACATTTATTTGTCATCACTACAATTGTTTCCATGCAATGTATCTCTGCAGGTTTGCGAACCTGTTGTGTGGAAACAATTGTGGTGATTACAAATAAATGTTCCTCTGTACTACTTCTTGTTGGCTCCAACTTTGTCAATTACACACACACACACACACGCACACATATTAGGAAGAGAGTTAGCATAGATGAGATGCAGTTTGGATTTGTGCCAGGGAGAAGCACAACCAATGCTATCTTCCTGGTGAGGCAAATGCAGGAGAAATACTTGACCAAAAATAAACCTCTGTATCTGACTTTCATTGACATGGAGAAAACCTTTGACAGGGCTCCCCTGCTCCTTTATCTGGTAGGCGATGCGGAAGCTAAGGATAGATGAGTGGTTAGTGAGAGCTGTACAAACCATGTACAGGGATGCTGTTAGTAAGGTGAGAGTCACCAATGAGTATAGCAAGGAGTTTAGTGAACCTGTAAGAGTCCAGCAGGGATTGGTTCTTAGCCTCCTCTTGTTTATCTTGGTTCTCCAAGCTATAATTGAGGAATTTAAGACTGGCTGCCCTTGGGAGATTCTCTCTGTTGATAATCTTGTTCTTGTTGCTGAATGAACACCAGAACTAGAGAAGAAATTTCAGACTGGAATCATAGGACCTTAGAGTTACTTTAGCAAAGACCAAAGTATTGATAAGTAGGAAAACAGACAAATAACAGACCCCTTCAGGGATATGGCCCTGCTCAATATGTAGCAAAGGTGTTGGGAGAAAATTGCACCAAGTGCAAGTTATGGGCACATAAGAGGTGCAGTGTTATCACTGGAAACAAACAGAGAAAGTCTTTACATGTGGCAGATGTGCAGGTACACTAAATACCAGGAATGTCCAAAAAAATAGACTCCCTCAAATGTTAGTGGGGGGGATCTTTCGAAGTAGTAGATAGTTTCAGTTACTTAGGTAACCAAGTTAGTAGTGGGGGAGGTTGTTCTGAAAGCATAGCTATGAGAATAACAATAGGCTAAGCAAAGTTCAGAGAGCTGCTACCCCTGTTAGTAGTGGACGGCCTCTCTCTCAGAGTGAAAGGCAGATTGTATGATGCCTGTGTATGAACAACTATGCTACATGGCAGTGAGACATGGGTGGTGACTTTTAAGGATATGTGAAGGCCTGAAAGAAATGAAGCCAGTGTGCTCCAATGCATGGGTAATGTCAATGTGCATATATGACAGAGTGTAAAGGAGTTGAGAGAAAAATTGGATATACGAGGCATCAGGAATAGCATGCAAGAGAGAAGACTGCACTGGTATGACCATGAATGAATGAAGACAGCTGTATCAAGAGATGCCAATCTCAAATTGTAGAGGGAACATGTTAAGGGAGTACACCCAGGAAGATGTGGGACAAAGTGGTGAGAAAGGATCTACGGACGTTGGGACTCACAGAGGGGATGACAAAGGACCAAGGCTCCTAGAGGTTTGCTATGCTTGAAAAGACAATTGAAGCTAAGTAAAAGCATGGTTACTCTTGCATAAAGGCATTTCCCTGCATCCTTCTCTAGCTGAGCATTCCTAACCCTGCAGGCTTTTGGGTGCTGGTGCCATGTAAAAAACACCCGCACTGATGCCACATAAATGCACCCATGCTGCAACTGCATAAAAGCACCCAGTACACTCTGTGAAGTGGTTGGCTTTAGGAAGGACATCCAGCTGTAGAAACCATGCAAAAACAGACATGGACCCCGAACATCTCTGCAGCTGGTCAGCTTCTGTCAAACTGTCCCACCCATGCCAGCATGGAAAATGGACCTTAAATGATGATGATGAGGAGGAGGAGGAAGATGAAGATAATGATCAGCACTAACATACATACATATGTTTGTATGTATGTGTATATATGTGTGGTAAGTAGCTTGCTTACGAACCACATGGTTCTGGGTTCAGTCTCACTGTGTGGCACCTGGGGCAAGTGTCTTCTACTATAGCCTCAGGCCAACCAAAGCCTTATGAGTGGATATGGTAGACGGAAACTGAAAGAAACCCATCGTATATATGTATGTATGTATATATATATTTGTGTGTGTGTGTGTATATGTTTGTGTGTCTGTGTTTGTACCCCCAACATCACTTGGCAACCGATGCTGGTGTGTTTACATCTCCATATCTTAGGAGTTCGGCAAAAGAGACCGATAGAATGGCCACAGTCAAATGACTGAAACAAGTAAAAGAATATATATATATATATATATATTATATATATATATATAATGTATCTTGAACAGCAGAGCATGCACACACACACACACACACACACACACACACACACACACACACATACATATGTGCATGCTCTGCTGTTCAAAATACTGCCAAAATTATTTTGAGATCAACTCTGACCTATACTACTGTATGTACATTTGGAGCATAAAGGCAAATATCAGTAAATCATGTCACTATAGGAAAATAGACAGCAGCAAAGATGGAGGGTGGTGGGCAAGCTTGTGAAGGTGGCAGTAGTAGTGATGGTAGTGGTGGTGGCATTGGTAATGGTGGTGGTGTTGATTTCTGTGAAGGTCGGAGTGGTAGTGATGTTAGGGGACTGCGTCTGTGAATGGCTTTGGTTAAAGCAACAAATGGCTTGTAGTGACAGCTGTGGCAACAGTCATAATAATGATTGAGATGATGATGGTAGTGTAAGAACAGAGGTGGAGAAGAACATGGTTGGGGAATATAGTGGCTGCAAGAAGTAATGGAAAACAATAGATTTGCTTAGAGAAACAATTTCGATTTAAGCTGTAACAACTGTGGAGCTCTTTTCAAAAATGACAACCAAGCTGATGCAATAAATAATCCAGCATTGAACTGATTATAATCAAATAGTTGCCAAAATCTATATTTTCCATTTCTTGCTTGAATTACTTTGCTATCTCTGTGATTTAACCCTTTTGTTACCAACCTGGCTGAAACCAGCTCTGGCTCTGAGTACAAATGTCTTGTTTCCATAAGTTTTGAATTAAAATCTTCCACCAAACCTTAGTCACAATTTATGTTCCAAACACTAGCTTAATGATAACCAAGTTATTTTACTAAATTCTTTGTTATATTTAAATTTCATTGAAAGAAACACAGAGCATCTCAAGAGAAATATGGTAACAAAAGGGTTAAAAGATATAATAGAGAAATAATTCTTAACCCTTTTGTTACCAACCAGGCTGAAACCAGCTCTGAGTACAAATGTCTTGTTTCCATTAGTTTTGAATTAAAATCTTCCACCAAACCTTAGTCACAATTTATGTTCCAAACACTAGCTTAATGATAACCAAGTTATTTTACTAAATTCTTTGTTATATTTAAATTTCATTGAAAGAAACACAGAGCATCTCAATATAACGTTCCCCCCACCCCTATATATGGCTGAAGCGGGAAGACCAAAAATGGCTTGAAAGTCATAACATGCTGGCAGGAAATAAAATCACTAGGTGAGACAAGCTGGCACTGAATCAGCTTCGCTGACTGATGGTTGGTTAGAGAATGCGCGGGCTAAGACTACGCGCCTTCAGTAGTCAGTTAAGGTGAGACAGTGTCACGTGACAACCTGCTGGGACTGCCTGCTGGAGCCTAGCGGCAGGTAATTAAAGGGAAAAATTTGACAAGTCAGTCAGTCACCAGCTGACACTCGCTGATGATACATCGAAGAGGCCAGGGAAAAGAAGAAAGAAGAAAGAAGACATGCACCCAACACCAGAGCTTAAGACACCTCCGAAAGGGAATGGCCCCGCCACGTCAAAACGGTAGAGGAGTTGGGGCCAAAACCAGACGCGGTTCGTCCTGATGATGTCTTGAGCTAAGTGGATCCTATAAAGGAGCTGTTGTAGTAGCAGACCACGAAACACGGTTGTAATTCCTCAGTAATGAAAAGGTTATATGACAAAATAGGAATTATTTTTCATGTATTGGTGCAGGTGTGGCCGTGTGGTTAAGAAGTGGCTTCCTAACATCGTAGTTTCAGGTTCAGTCCCATTGTACAGCATCTTGGGCAAGTATTTTCTACTATTGCCCCAGATTAACAAAAGCCTTGTGAGTAGATGTGGTAGACGGAAACTGTAAACAGCCTATTGTATATGCATGTATGTGTGTAAGTGTAGATGTGTGTATCTTAGTATCTCGCTTGACATCACATGAGAGTTGTAAATGAGTGCCACTGTCATATAAGCAGTGTTATTCATTTCCAGTATTCTGTGAAAACATGTCTGGCCATGGGGAAAGTATTACCATGCTTGGACACAGGGGAGGGTTGATGACAGAATGAGCATCAGACTGCAGAAAATCTGCCTCAAGACCCATGCAAGCATGAGGAAATGGACATTAAAATGATGACTATGATGATGACTAGAAAGAGCCCTACCTTAAAACACCAGTGCGATTAACATTTGTAATGTGTATACAAACACGAAGCTGCACTAACTGAACTATTTTGTATTAAAGAAACATTTCAAAGGGACTTGCATGTCAAAAAGAAAACCCCCTTTTTTTTAATCAACAAATTTGTTTTAGAAGTTTCTGTAAGATGAAATATTACAGTGAGTGTCACTCCATGGTAGTAAACATGTTATACACATCAGCATTTTAATCAAAAGTTGTTTCATGTGTGTTTCTTAATTTAATTCTAGCCGGGCTAGCTTCTACTCCAGTGGTTCTCAACCTGGGGGTCTGTATAAGAATTTTGAGGGTTCACACAGACAAAATAGTAAATTGGGTCCACAGTAGTATTTTAAGGGTCTATTAAAACATTTTTGGTGACAAAAGGCCTCTCGTAAAAGGTAGACTGTATGACACATGTGTACGAACAGCCATGTTACATGGCAGAGAAACATGGACCGTGACTGCTGAGGACATGTGTAGCTCGCAAGAAATGAAGCAAGTATGGATGTATAATGTATGAAGCAAGTATGGATGTGTAATGTCAGTGTGCATACTCGACAGAGTGTTAGTACATTGAGAGAAAAGTTGGACCTAAGAAGCATCAGATGTGGTGTGCAAGAGAGACAACTGCGCTGGTATGGTCATGTGGCGAGAATGGATGTGGATAGCTGTGTGAAAAAGTGTCACACCCTAGCGGTTGAGGGAATCTGTGGAAGAGGTAGACCCAGGAAGACCTGAGATGAAGTGGTGAAGGACTACCTTCGAACATTAGGCCTCTCCAAGGAAATGACTAGCGACCAAGACTTTTGGAAATATGCTGTGCTTGAGCAGACCCGGCAAGCCAAATGAGATCATAACCTGTGGCCTATGCCAGGAGCATAACCAGCCCGCTTATGCGTACCTTTTCCTTCTTTGGTCACTAAACTCTGCTTGCGAAGACCTGTTGAAGCAAGTGAAATCAAAATCGAAATCAAATTCGATGACTGGCATCCATGCTAGTGGAGCACTAAGAGTATTATATGAGCATGATCCTTGCCAGAGCAACAAGCTGGCCTCCGTGCCAGTGGTACGTAAAAAACACCATTCGAGTGTGATCGTTACCTGTGTTGCCTTACCAGCACTTGTGCTGGTGGCATGTAAAAAAACATTCGAGCAAGGTTGTTGCCAGTGCTGCTGGACTGGCTCCTGTGCAGGTGGCACATAAAAAGCACCATTTGAGTGTGGCCATTGCCAGTACCGCCTGACTGGTCCTCATGCTGGTGGCACGTAAAAGCACCCACTACACTTTCGGAGTGGTTGGCGTTAGGAAGGGCATCCAGCTGTAGAAACTCTGCCAGATCACATTGGAGTCTGGTGCAGCCATCTGGTTTGCCAGACCTCAGTCAAATTGTCCAACCCATGCTAGCATGGAAAGTGGATGTTAAATGACGACGACGATGATGATGATGATTCATGTATTGCCAAAATCAGCTAGGTTTCTTTCTCTGATGTTTTACATAGCTCAACCCATTCATGTGAATGCATGATAAACAAAATAAGAATTTTGAAGGAATCATCTATCAAACTAGTTTTTAGACAGCTAATGGCTATGGGGGTCCACCAGAACAAAATAGTAATCAAAAGGGTCTATAGATAAAAAATGGTTGAGAACCACTGTTCTACACAAATCAATAAATCAGAGTTGTTCAAAAAACTGAGGTACTACTGTATATATATATATATATATATATATATATATATATATATATATATATATATATCTTTATATATATAAAACTGAGAATGTGTGACTGTCTGTCTGTCTGTGTGTTTCCCTAAAACTTGAGAACTACACAACCAATTTCATTCAAATTTTACACATGCCTTACTTAGGGTCCATGTAGTTTCATGGGCAAAAAAAATGTTCAACTTCTTGCCTAGAGCGAGCCCATAGCAATATCATATCTTCTCCACTATTTCAGTATTACGTGTTAAAAGTGAAACAAAAACGTTTCTTTATTTTATGTCAGATACTTTCACTTTAACAATAAAAATAATAATAACAATTGAATTATATGTAGTAAGTAATAATTAAAATCAAACTAAAGTATAATATAATTGTAACATAACAAAAGTAAAAATAGCAATTGGTATAAAATTGCATCAGTGATTTGAACTTGAATAAGTGGTTTCACATGAATGGGAATAATTAAAAATAAAATTAGCGTGCAGAAATGGAATAGTCCAGATGGATAATAAAAAATTAAATTAAAGAAAAGACTATTGTCTATAAAGTATACAATGTAGAGAAAAAAGGTCGTGTTTTTTTGCGCTCTGTAAAATTCGGTTAAAAAAGAACAAAAAGTGAATTGTGGTTGCGGAATTGGAACGTCGGTTGGTGCGGTTTCGCGTCGCACTGGTTCTGTGCGTCGCACGTTTTCTGTTCGGGAGGCCGTTTTTCGGTCTGAGGCGACTATGAGCCGCCTCTACCAAACGGATGAGATGGAAGGGAGAAATTTCTCTGAAAATTCGTCGACATCTGAGGAGGAGTTGGCGGTGAAAAAAATGGAAGCACCTACGCAGGTATAACGAAGAAGTCAACAGAAAAAGAGATAGACCTGGCTAAGTTGACGGACTTCCAGGAGTTCATGAAGGAGGAGGAGAACGGAGAGGTTGAGCTGTTGCCTCTAGCAGGGCGCGGAGACTGGTTCCATCGTAGAACCATTAAATATAAAGTATTTATGAATGAGAGGTAGAAAAAATGGAAGTGATTAACATGGAAGCAATTGAAGAGGCTTTCAAACAGACAGGAGAAAAATTGTGTACATGACAAAAGGATTAGAATATGGAACCATAACGGTACAATTTAAAAGTGAGAAAGCAGCCAGAATATAGCAGCCAAGGTGGTGAGTACAGAAAAGTTTTACTTGTTCCCCTCGTATTTGAATAGAAGGACCACCAGAATTAGGGTGGAAGGAATACCTCCACACCTAGAGGGCGAATTAATAACGGCTGCGGTTATCAAAGGAAATGAAGATAAAGTGGACATCCTCCACGCCATTATGAAATATGAAGGCGTGAGAGGTGCCACACTAGTAACATAAACATACAGACGGAGGCGGAAGTTATAGAAAAGCTTACGGACAGTATAAAAACTGGAAATATTATTATGAGAGTGTGGGTGGAGGGTAGGGCGCCCAGGTGCTACAAGTGTTGCCTGAGGGGTCACATAAGAGCCTACTGCCCTCCCCCACCAAAGGAAAAAGAAAAGGAAATTGTCGCGGAAGCCCCAAAAGAGGAAGAAACCAAAGAGAACCAAGGGAAAAAGAAACGACAGAAGAAGAGGAGATGCAAGCAGAGTGGGAAGAAGGAAGAAAAAAGAGAAAAAGAAAGAAAAAGAAAAACTGTGCGAAGCCCCAACCCACCCCAACACCACCCGCACCCTCTGAATCCCACCCTTCCCTGCAGACAGTGAACCCACCCTCTCCCCTCCAACAAGAAAACAAAAGAAAAATACAGACAGACAAGAGTTTGAAAACGAACCCAGGCCGAACATTTATATTGTGACTGAACAGAAAGAGGTTGCAAGGGTAATGGAGAGTATGAATGGTATGAAATGGATGGGACCAGATATGCAGTGCTGGAAAAGAAATATAGATGAGTTTGTGTTGAGGTGTGAGAGGGAGAATTGGGAGGTGAAGGATACAAGAATGAGCGATGAATTCGTGTGAATATATGGAGGACAGTTTCGGAGTAAGAATGGATATGGATGGTCTTCGTATTGGGAATGAACATTCAGGTGACAGTGAAAACAAAAGGACAGGTATGATGCTGGCGGAGGGGGCCGTTAGCATCGCTTCATATTATCATTTTTTCATTTTCATTTGCTCATAAATTTAATCATATTGTTCTATGTCCCCCATGTTTTGTTATGTCCGCCATTCTTCGTAGCCCCTGGTGGGTAATAAAGAAATAACATGGAGGAAAGCACCTTCGAAAAGTGTCTTGATGCGACTATGAAAGGTATCTAATCAGAGGCGGTAAATTCGCCACAATAGAAGCAAGGTTCGAGTCAACGGAGCGTGCAAGGGAGTACTCGACTTGAACTTGCAAAGTGGAAATATTTTATTTTTACCTTTATATCTGGGACGTAGGACGTGCCGGAAAAAAATTTTTAATGCCCCCCCGAAGTAGAGGTAGGCTGGATTGTAGCCACATTTCTATACAAGAGGGAGGACAAGATACAACTGATCAAAATTACAAGAGACGGGCTAACAATTCCAGTCTGTTATATATTTTGAGTATTGTTATCACTAGCGATATCAAGATATAACTTTGTATTTTGTATTTTATGTGTAGATGTATATATATATAGATGTACATGTAATATGTACACATATATATATACATACACATATATACATGCACTAGCACTATGACCCGGCAACGATGGGTCATGTTTACTAATTTATATTATTTATTTATATCATTATGTATATGTATATTTTTATATGTATAAGAGTGTGAGTATATGCACTCATATGTATATATATATATGTTGTATCATGGGTATGCACCCACACCCATGTGGGTATATATGTAGACTGATTTATATTACATAATCTCCGAAGAGGCCTTATGATATGTTTGTAAATGTCTCATTTATATCTATATATTGACCTACCATAAAAGGCTAATATTGGTAAAATGAGACATACTTATCTACATGGCCGAAACAGCTGTAAGATGTAATCTATACTTATATTTATATTTACTTATATTTATATTCTCTTTTATGTATATTCTACTTATTATACAACATTACTCTTTTATGTACACTTTTTTTATGTACATTCCTTTATGTACACTGATTTGTTCTGCTTTTTATATTTAACCCTACAGTCTCTTATGTGGTGGTTTAATAAAGTATGTGATTGAGTATTATCTGGTAATTGATATTTGATTTAGATGTATTTCTCCATTTTCTTATCTTGTATTAGTAATTTGTGGTAAATCATTTTACCTTTGCCCATATAATACAGTAAATGAATTGAATGCATCGCAATCATTAACATTTATGTATTAACTTTGTTGGGTACTTCACTAGCAGTATATTGGATATATGTTATCCCATGGAGGGTTGCATTTACAACCCCTATCTCAATTTGTATATATATATATATATATATGTATTGTATTGTTTATTGTATACCTTTTATCTTTCACTTGTTTCAGTCATTCAAGTTGGTAATGCTGGGGCACCACATTGAAAGATTTAGTTGAATAAATTGACCCAAGTGCTACGCAGTGGAACTGAACCCCAAGCCACATGATTGCAAAGCAAACTTCTTACCTACACAGCCATGCCTGTGCCTGTATAATTAACTTATTATTTCCTCATAAATTACTGACACATTACTCGTGGGTGGAATTAGCTTCATTTTTTTCTTTTTTTAGACTATATCTATTTCTTTAACATCAAGATAAGATGGCTTCAAAATATTAGAGAAGTTTATCCACTTATTTCCATTTAACAAATCCCGATCACTTCATTGAGCTATTTCTGAGAGCCAGTAATCGTTTTACAAGCTATATGAATAGCTAAATTCAGTTTTTTAATTGCAATTGACCTTGGTTTCCTAAGCCCAAAGTAAACTAATTTTAAACCCAGAACCATTTAATTATTTTTAATGTTGAAATTACATAATTTCTCAGACACAGACATGAACATACAAATACACGCTCTCTTCCTCTCTCCCTCTTTCCCTCTCTCTCTCTCCTTCCCCCCTCTCTCTCTCTCTCACACACACACTGTAGCATATGTTCATACAGATTCATAGATTTATTCATAGATGGCTATTTAAGTTCTGACCAGAGAAAAACTAGTAACACATGCAACTAATTTGAAACTTGATTCTTCAAACATTTTCCTTTCAGTACATTATTACATACTGTGGAATCTCATGACTTCCTTTTTTCTTAAAACTCAATAGACTGATTGGTAAATATATGTGTCTCAGAAGAAAAGTGTTCTGCTTATTTATGAAATATTTCCTTTCTGCCAAAACTCCATCTACTTTTCAATTTGATTCATACTTCTGAAAAAGAAAAATGTTTTTATTTTGCTACTTCCAAATAAACTGAAAGTTTACAGTTTCATCTTGATTGGGACATACCCAAAGAAAAACACAAGTTGTTATCTGCAAGGAACATAAGGCTACCAACTAAATGAAGCCTTGAACTAGTAATAAGATCCATCGACATGTAGATGGCTCAATTAACAACCACTGGGTTGAACTCTGTTCCTTTCTGTATCACGCAGATCCACTCTAAGTAAACTACCAAGCAGGAAATATATACCTAAGAAAAGAACAGTAAACTTACTGCCCTGTTCACCAGCTACATTGCAACACACACACACATACACACACACGCACATTGTGGGAGTGTGTGTGTATATATTTGCGTATTTATATATATATACATATAGACTAATATAAATTTGGTGTAGGAGATAAATACCATTAATTTATTCTAATTCCTGTCTCTGCTTGGTGTTTGGATAATGTATAAATTTTGCCAAAATCATTTTTTAAGACAACCTGGAAAAAATTAAAATTTCTGTTTATTTTTCTCCCTCATCACCTCTTAATAACCATTACTCCCAGGTCCATCCAGACCCTGAATGGTAGTAACTGCCAGGGTCCGATCTATGGGTTAAATAAATGGCCAAGTGGTAGAGGAGGGGCCCTTTATTTTTGACAAAGCTGTGGGGAAAGCAGATCTTGTGGGGGAAAAAAAAATACTCAGACATGAAACTTGCAGTCTAAATAGTACTAGTCATTTTGCAATGCTTGTCACTGGAACCAATTATGGTAACTGAGAGAGTAGCAAAGGTGTTGTACAAGATTTTGTCACTTAAATCCAATAATGTACAGATATCTCACTGTCATTTAAGAATTAGGTCAAATGTGAGATGGCTATCATCTGACAAGATGAGGCAATCATCATCATCATCACACACACACACACACACACACACACACACACACCACACACATATATATATATATATATATACTCTTTACTCTTTTACTCTTTTACTTGTTTCAGTCATTTGACTGTGGCCATGCTGGAGCACCACCTTTTGTCGAGCAAATCGACCCCAGGACTTATTCTTTGGAAGCCTAGTACTTATTCTATCGGCCTCTTTTGCCGAACCACTAAGTTACGGGGACGTAAACACACCACCATCGGTTGTCAAGCGATGTTGGGGTGGGGGACAAACACAGACACACAAACACACACATATATATACATATACATATATTCGACGGGCTTCTTTCAGTTTCCGTCTACCAAATCCACTCACAAGGCTTTGGTCGGCCCAAGGCTGTAGTAGAAGACACTTGCCCAAGGTGCCACGCAGTGGGACTGAACCTGGAACCATGTGGTTCGTAAGCAATCTACTTACCACACAGCCACTCCTACGCCTATTATATATATATAAACGCCTATTATATATATATATATATATATAATCAAATAAGTAACAGGATTTGATATATATATATATATATGAGGTCTAATTAATAAGTATCCGGACTGTTGCCATAGTAACGAAGCTAAAGTACGCAGAGTGAAGCCATTTGGTAAAGATTGACCTTGAATGTTGAATGCTCAAAATGTGCATATGCACAGTAGAGTTTAAGATCAATCTTTGCCAAGCAGCTTCACTCTGCGTACTTTAGTTATGGCAACAGTCCAGATACTTATTGATCAGACCTCATGTGTGTGTTTGTATATATATATATATATATATATATGCATATAAGGGTACAGGACGTCACCCACTGTGCAAACATGAAATATGTAAACAAACAAGTTCAATACGTAAACGAGAGAAAAAATGGAAATCAAGACAAGTGAACACAGAGAAAGGACTCTTTATCAGTTTTCAGCTGTCTGTATATTCCTCATTTCGAGCATTCAACGACAATATGAGTCTTCAAATACAGTTGCTTCCATAAATTCTAAAATAAAATTTAGGATTTATGGAGGGTCAAAGTTGGGAACAAAAGCAGGACAGTGGAGACAAACAAGGAACCGGACGAAAACAAATATGTTTATTTTTTTTGGTTTCCTTGTATATATATATATATATAATATATATATATATATATATATATATATATATATCATAATTTTAGCATCCACTTTTCCATGCTTGCATGGGTCAAATGGAATTCAATCTGCCATTCACTCTTAGAGTGAATGGCATATTGAGCAACACACACAACGCCCAGTCTGGGAATTGAAACAGCGAGTCCGCTGCCCTAACCACTGGGCCATTGCGCCTCTACTTTTGGAGGTACAGTGTTCAGAAACTCCAATGGAGTTTTTATTTCACTTAGAGATACTAGTTGGTAGTTCTCTTATATTGTGTCTAAAGGATACAATAGACAGCTGAGGAAAGATTTATTTAAAACAAGGATATTGTTTCTGAAATACATTGGTAATTTTCATGCAGTACTTTTGAAATACCATTGAAATTTCGGTGCCAGTGAAATTTTTATGCCAGTTAATCATCAAAGGAATTCAGTCATAAATTTTACTTTGATTGCTATAATTAGTCATGAAAGTGACTTTCATTGCTAATTTTAGCTTTGTCATTTGCAATTTCTTTAAATTGTGACTCACTATAACAATGTTTGACATGATGGCACAGAAAAATCATTTGCATGTGTCCAATAAACTCCTGTGTCTGTACCAATTTGTTTTATTCCCAAGAACTGGGGCTTTGGATTCGACTTAATTGTATGATATGGATGTTTGGAGCAGCAGTGAAGTTAAGTGTGGGATGACATGGGTTAGCAGAATAACTGTCACTATGTGACATTTCAAAAACTTAATTTTTGTGTTAAAAAAATTGATGCTACTTTTTTGGAATACTTGATGACTTTTATTGCTGGATTTGAAGCCATAGTTATGTGGGAAGCTGTCATAGAAATACAAAAACTTAAATAAACTATTCTGTATTCCTTCTCAGACAAACAAGATGTCATTAGTGAACTGTAACCAGAGTACAGTAATCCCTTGCTGTATTGCGGTTCACCTATCACAGTTTATTATTTAAGCTTATGTCAATTCCTCCGTGGTGTTGTTTTGCATTTCTAATAAAAAAAAATTTATTTTAATTATAAAAATAAAAAAAAAAAACAGAGTACAGGGGGTTTTGGAACATAACACCTATGATAGTCGAGGAATTACTGTGTTGGTTCATGACCATGAAGCAATCTGAATGTCTCTACAGACTGTATCTCAACTTTTGTCGTGAAGACGTTGGTGAAATTAACTGTCATGGGGACACCCATGATACATCCCCTGTTTGATGGCAACATTTTGGTCGAAACTTCATTGTGTTACAAAGTAACACAAATTTCAGAAATTTACAGAGAAAATTAGACAGACTATTCTTGTTTGCTTTTCAAAGGCATTCATGCATTCATGCACCTGTTAATTATTGATTTTCGAAACAAAACACCCACTTTTTATTGTGTATTAACCTTTATGAAGTGTTATACCAATCTTCACAAATCATTACTATTATCATTATTATTTTTAAGGGGTATCATTAGCATGTCGGCTAAAATGCTTAGCAGCATTATGTCTGCTTTTACGTTCTGATTTCAAAGTCCACCATGGTCAACTTTACCTTTAAACCTTTTGTGGTCAATAAAATAAGTACTAGTTGAGAACTGGGGTCAATATAATCATCTGAC
Source organism: Octopus sinensis (assembly GCF_006345805.1). Classification (NCBI taxonomy): domain Eukaryota; kingdom Metazoa; phylum Mollusca; class Cephalopoda; order Octopoda; family Octopodidae; genus Octopus; species Octopus sinensis. The sequence continues at coordinate 5,602,412 of NC_043004.1, forward strand.
CTCCTTCCCCCAAATTTCTGGCTTTGTGCCAAAATGCTTAGTGACATTTTGTCTGTCCCTACATTCTGAGTTCAAATTCCACCGAGGTCAACTTTGCCTTTTATCCTTTTGGGGTTAATGAAATAAGTACCAGTTACACACTGGGGTTGATGTGAGCAACCAGCATCCTTCCCAAGAATTTCAGGCCTTGTGCCTATAGTAGAAAGGATTATTATTACTATTATTATTATTGAGTGAGAGACCAGCACATGCCATCAAAGTGACACTGCGGTACAAATACACAAAGCTCGATATACCCATCATGACTATCTGTCTGATAAGGGTACACCAGGCACAATCATATGTTTTTAAAGTAGGCACAATATCAGAAATTTGGAATGAGAACTTAATTGAATATATTGATTCTAGTAATTGACTGGTATTTTATTTTATCAACATTGAAATGATGAAAGGCAAAGTTGACCTAAGCAGGACAACGTTGTTTTCCATACTTCTGAGGTGAAATGAAGATGATGAAGAAGAAGAGGGAGGCCTAGGAAGAAATGGAACAAAGTACTGAAGGTTAGTATCAAAATGTTGAGCTTCATGGAGGGGATGACAAAAAATCTAGATGATTGGCAATTCACTGTGCTCAAAAAGACCTGTCCATCCCAGCGAAAGTGAGTTCCTAAAATCATTAGATTTATGCCAGTACATTCTGGGTCTTGCCTTTCCACCTACTCAGTTTCCATTAAACATTCCTTACATTTCCTTTTCCTAACATCCATCCCTCTATCACTCTTCTAACTATGACACTATTCAACTGCTGTAATCATTTGACAACAGAATTAGCACATATTTCATCCTCCTTTTGCAGTACTAGTTATCTCTTCTGCTCTAATAAGCAAGCTCACTTTCCAGATGACACACAGATTTCATTTTGTACCCTAAATGACCCTTGGATTCTAACCTTTTTCACTGTTTGGAACTTTTTGCTGTAACTCTCAGAACATCAGCATATAAATTTTCAAGAAAGTGGTACAATTCATAAACATCAAAACCTGAGATTTTGTAGTGTGTCATAAGTTGTTATGAGTGGAAGATACTTCAGAATAAGTTGAATTACTCAAATGTTCTTCTTGTGAGTGTTGATGTGTTTTCTATAGAAACCACATGAAAGTTATATTTCATCATCATCATCATCATCATTTAGTATCTACTTTCCATGTTGGCATGGGTTGGACCTCTGGCATTAGCTTAATATCATTATTATCATTATTATTATTATTATTATTATTATTATTAGTAGTAGTAGTAGTAGTAGTAGTAGTAGTAGTGGTGGTGGTGGTGGTGGTGGTGGTGGTAGTAGTAGTAGTAGTAGTAGTAGTAGTAGTGTTATTATCATTATTGCTGAGGTTGACTTTGCCTTTCACCCTTTCAAGGTCAATAAAAGAAGTACCAGTTGAACACTGGGGTCGATGTAATTGACTTACCCCCTCCACCAAAATTGCTGGCCTTGTGCCATAATTTGAGGGCTGAGGTTTTGCTTTCAGTCATGTTTGTTTGTTTGTTCATGGACCAGATATCTCAAGAGCCACTGGATGGATTTGGATGAAACTTTCAGAGATGTTTGTCCTTGTGACTAGCATGGACTGATTATATTTTGGGATTGATCCAGTACAAGGATTCAGGATTATTTTTCTTATTTTTTTATTTAATTTTGGGGAGTGGTCAGGTTCATTTTTCGTACTTTTGTTTGTGAGTACAGTCGAGTTTATTTCAGATATTCTCATTTTAAAAATCATCTTTGGCTAATCGTTGAGAGGACATTGGTGTTGGCTTGGCGGAGGTTTGCACTCTCTGAGTGCTATTATTATTATTATTATTATTATTATTATTATTATTATTATTATTATTATTATTATTATTATTATCATCATCATTATTATCAGCATCATCATTATTATTATTATTATTATTATTATTATTATTATTATTATTATTATTATCATTATCATTATCATTATTATTATTATTGAGTGAGAGAACAGAGTATGAAATCAAAGTGACAATGGGGTAAAATATACGAAGCCCAGTATCCACATCATGACTACTCATCTGATAACGGTACACTAGCCACATGCATCACAACCATATGTGTGCGACATAGTGATTTCACATAGAGATAAATAGTGCATGACCTTGCAGGTGGGGCCCCGTTAGGATTTTCTTCAGGTCGAGTAGCCCATCCTGCTCAAAAAGTCCCTGAATAAGGCTTGTTTAAGGATGTTGGATGAAACACCCATGTTTCCAGAGGTGAATTATTCAAACCCCAAAGAATTCCTCTCAACACATGGCTATGATGCTCCCCCACTACTTCTGCACATGATCAGAGATGCACATATCGTCAGCCACTAAGGGATATGCTCAACTGGTTAAGGTCAAACAACTGACAAGCAAATTGTGGTATTAAGCAGAATATTTGCTGCAGCCCATTCTTTATACCAAAACAAAACAATATACATGATAATACTTCCAATTAGTTAAGACCAGAAGCCATGAGAGCCACTGCTTGGTACTGCATCAAGGCATTATACTGCATCAGGGCATTATTATTATTACTATTATTAAAGTGGCAAGCTGGCAGAATTGATAGCATGCTGGGCAAAATGCTTAGTGGTATTTCACCTGTCACTAAGTTCTGAGTTCAAATTCTGCTGTGGTCAACTTTATCTTTCATCCTTTCAGGGTCAGTAAATTAAGTACCAGTTGATTACTGGAGTTGATGTAATCGACTATCGCCCTCCCCCAAATTTCAGGCCATTTTGCCTATAACAGAAAGGATTATTGGATTATTATAGTGCATGACCTATTATTATTATTATTATTTATTGTCTTTGCACAGCTTCTAATGCTGGAGACAGTACCACCACACACATGCATGCACATACACATGCATGTACACACACACACAGGCACGTACGCACACACACACACACACACATACACACACACACAAATAAATACACTTGCGATTTGGTTCATTCTGTTTTCTCACCAAATCCACTCACAAAGCTCTGATCGGCCTGTGGCTATAGTAGAAGAGACTTGCCTAAGGTGCTATGCAGTGGGACTGAACCTGAAGCCATGCATGTGGTTTGGAAGCAAACTCATTACTACACAACCATGCTTGAAGATATCATCATCATCATCATCATCATCATTATTTAATGTCTGTTGTCCATGCTGGCATGGGTTGGACTATTTGACTGGGCTGGCACGCTGGAGGCTGCACCAGACTCCAGTCTGATTTGGCATGGTTTTCTACAGCTGGACACCCTTCCTAACGCCAACCACTCTGAGAGTGTAATGGGTGCTTTTACGTGCCATTTACATGACACTGGTGTGCATTTATGTGCCACCAGCACAGGTGCCATTTGTGTGACACCAGTATCTATCACAACTGTGATTTTGCTCAGCTTGATGAGACTTCTTCTCAACCATGACATAATGCCAAAGGTCTCAGTCATTGCCTCTGTGAGGCCCAACACTCAAAAGGAACTCAGCCACCTTGCTTCTGTGAGGCCTGAGTTTACAGGAATATATTATTCTGGTGGTTACCATGTTTCCTCTTATATAAGCATATATACACCCACATATATAAGCATGTATGAAAACTTCAAAATTGATTAATTAAAAGTATTTAAGATGAGAGTATGTATAATAGAGTGGAGAGTCAGTGTGATTTGGCTGAAATAGAGACAACTTTAGACATGTTCAGCCTTATTAGATTTCCTCAGCAAAGCAAAGTCATTAACTTTACTGCGAGACAAATATGCCTTGAGAGAAATATGTTTCATAGATAAGCCTTGGTAGTATAGTGGTAAGTATCCCCACCAGACTGGGGTTCAATTCCTTGTGCTGGTGCCACATAAAAGGCACCCATGCTGGTACCACATAAAAAGTACCCAATATATGCTGTAAAGTGGTTGGCATTAAGAAGGGCATCCAACCACAGAAACCATGCTGAAACAGACAATTAGAGCCTGGTGGAGCTCTCTGGCTTGCCAGCTCCTGTCAAACCCTCCAACCCATGCCAGTGTGGAAAACGAACATTAAAGGAGGAGGAGTATGATGATGATGATGACGATGACGACGACGGCGATCAAGATGGTGGTGGTGGTGGCGGTGGTCGTGGGGACTTATTTTTTTTTAATGATGGTGCCCCAGCATGGCCATAACCTTTGGGCTGGAACACATAAAAAAAAATAAACATTGATAGCTGGATAACTTTTAAAAAAATGGCAATGGAAAGTGCACACATTATATTTTTAATTTATTTTAATTAATTAAAAAGATAGGGCTGTCTTCTCTGCCTTTCTAGATTAGAATTGATCATTAAGATAATGAACATTTCACCGCACCTCACTACAAGAGTAATATGAATTAATTAAAAATTCTTGATTCGTTATGTTAAGTATATTAGCTGTGATCTTATTTGTTTTTCATGTAGTTTGTGTCCCTGGGAAGAATGAGACAACTGGGTGTAGCTGTTTGGGCAGTGATGAATTGGCATGGCTGAGTGAACACTCATGTTATTTTAGTGACAGTACTTTTTGGGCCTGGATACACATGCATGTGAACACACACACACACACATGTGTCTGTGTGTGCATGTGCAGAAATATACACATACACACACACCTGTGTGTGTGTGTGTGTGGTGTGTGTGTCTGTCTGTGTGTGCATGTGCAGAAATATACACATGCAGATAGAGAGAGTAAGAGAGAAACAAAGAGAGAGGGACATTACATATACATAAAAATATTACTAGATGCTCACACACACATACACAGACAGAGAGGGGGAGAGAGAAAGAGAAAGAGATATTTTGACAGGCCTCAGTCAAACTGTCCAACCCATGCCAACATAGAAAATGGATGTTAAACAATGATGATGATCATCATCACACACACACACACACAAGCCACTATGTTTATGATTTTAACAATAAATACACTGTACATAGTATTCATGCATGTCTCAAGACGTAACCGAAAAGTTTGACTTTCAAGTGTGTATCTAGCCATAAAATGATTATGCAAAGTCCTGCCCTTCCCCTCAACTAATGTCAGCTTAGAAAGGTAGATGCAAAAATGATGATGAACGATAAAAAAAATGAGTTTAGGATTTTTCTCCCTTTCCTTTCTTTACCAGAATTAATCATTAAGCTAATGAATTTTTTTCCCTTCTATAATCAATCTAAAGTGTACTTTTAATTAATTCCTATTTCTTCACTCTCTAGATTAAGTATGTGAGCACCTAGTTTACCAAAGAATTAAGTGACTTTAACACATGCACACATGCGCACGCACGCACACACACACACACACACACACCACACACACACACACACGCCCACCACACACACACACACAACACTTCACAGGGCCAGTGATAGAATACAAACGAAACCAACAACAAGCCTTCAGCTAAATGCTGACACTTAATTCATTCTGTCAGTTACAACTCCTCTGTTTGACATGAGCTTATTTGCATAAATTTTGTATAGATTTACTTTACAATTATATTATGTTTTTATCGTTAGACAAAATGGAATTGAATATGAAAGTGCCGACAAGAGAAAATAATATTTTCATTGGTAGAAATAACTTGCTAAAGCAAGTGATTAATGCCTGTTCCTTAAATTACTTTAAAATTAGGTTGGGCCAGTAATGGGAAAGTTATTTCAAATGGATTCTGTTTCCAACATGATGCTACTGTAATCAACATCAATAAGTTGCACCAATGTAATGGCAAGGCTAGTGTTTGTTGTTGTTTAACCTTGGGTCAGCTCAGATTAAACAAACCAATGTTCAAAAGTGTTCCAGCTAGGAACATACTGTCTTTTAAGAATATGTTATCCATATTTAAGAATTCATTATTTAATGTATTCTTCTCTTTTACAATCTTAATCTAATTCTAATGGTGGTTTGGCTACTGTTTCTAGTAGATCTAGAAACTACATAAAGTTCTGCTTCCCAGGTCAGTTATTGTTGTATGATGGTGGTGTAATTTCTCAGCATAAAGGAAGAAAGGATCTTTTCGGTTTGAACGGCAGTTTTTAAAAATAATTTCCATGTAACTAAACACTTACTGGTAGAATGTGCTTATAAAACATCTTTTTCTCTTGGCTTTATTGAGAAAATTCTATAGTTTGTAAGATATTTGTTGTTTTTTTTCTTCAATTTCTGCAATTTCAACCAATCAATGACGCCTATTGAGGTGAAAACATTCTGTGCTGTATGAAAATGTCCCTCGTTTAAGAAACAGATTGGGTTTATTTACATTTCTGAAGAAAAAAAGATATCCTTCCCCTAACCCTAACCCCAACCCTAACTAACCCTAACTCTAACCCTAACCCTAAAATAGATTGAAATGTAATAGATCGATACTAGGGTCATAATTATGGGTGACAATTTCATATGACACCACTAGAAAAAACTGCCGTTCAAACTGAAAAGATC
>NC_043004.1:5611417-5663917 GCF_006345805.1 Octopus sinensis
GGATGTCGTTTCTCCCACCACCATTATAGGTGTCTACTCTTCGAACCCCACTCTTCAATACGCTATTTCACCATACATTACCCCTCTCGTGATATCCTATGTTCTACTTGTCTAGAACCTGTCATCGTTTCTCCGAGCACCCCCCCCCCACTGGTGCTCCCCTATATTCCTGCACCCCCCCCACATAAAAAAGCACCATCCAAACGTGGCCAATGCCAGCACCGCCCCGACTGGCTTCTGTGCAGGTGGCACATAAAAAGCACCAACCGACCCTGGCCGATGCCAGACCCCTCTGGAACCTGTGCAGATGGCACGTAAAAAGCACCCACTACACTCGCGGAGTGGTTGGCGTTAGGAAGGGCATCCAGCTGTAGAAACACTGCCAGACCAGACTGGAGCCTGGGGCAGCCCCTGGCTCCCCAGACCCCGGTCGAATCCGTCCAACCCGTGCTAGCGCAGAAAACGGACGTTAAACGATGATGATGATGATGATGATGATATATATATATATATATATATATATACACATACATACATATACGATGGGCTTCTTTCAGTTTTCATCTGCCAAATCCAGTTACAAGGCTTTGGTTGACCTGAGGCTATAGTAGAAGACACTTGTCCAAGGTGCCACACAGCAGGACTGAATCCGGAACCATGTGGTTGGTAAGCAAGCTACTTACCACACAGCTACTCTGCCTGTATTATATATGTATGTGTGTGTGTGTGGTTGGTCGTTCGTCGAGAAGCGGTGCCTACCACACGTTGATAATAGGCAATACACTTTGAAACCTAGGTCCGTGTGTGGTATCCGCTTCTTGGGGAATGATCTCCCTTTGCAAGATAGAGGACGCCGTGATGGCGTCGGCCTATCTGGTGACGTTGATGTTCGCCTGGGGCTAAATGCAACAGTGACACCCCCACCACCCTGCCCTGTCCCTAGCCATATTCAGTTGGCTAATATCCCTTATATTATGGAGCAGTCACTGTCTATATCTCATTTAGAGAATTATTATTGCTGTCGAACAGATTTTTGAAATCAGTAAATGTATTTACTTGAAAATCTTTATATATATCTTGCACGGTTGGTCGTTCGTCGAGAAGCGGTGCCTACCACACGTTGATAATAGGCAATACACCTTGAAACCTAGGTCCGTGAGTGGTATCCGCTTCTTGGGGAATGATCTCCCTTTGCAAGATAGAGGACGCCGTGATGGCGTTGGCCTATCTGGTGACGTTGATGTTCGCCTGGGGCTAAATGCAACAGTGACACCCCCACCACCCTGCCCTGTCCCTAGCCATATTCAGTTGGCTAATATCCCTTATATTATTTATATATATATATATATATGTATATAAATTTTACAAATATTTTAATAATTATCAGGTCATCCCATAAGCTCTGTTTGAATTTTGAATAAAAAAAACAAGTGATCAAATGTTATATTTAATTGAAATTTAATCATCAATGTACTTTCCCTGATTGTCTATGATTTCCTTCTGTCTATTTACAAGCTTTTTAATCCCATGAATGTAAAACACTTTTGATTTCAAAGTGAAGAACTCTGAAACGTCAGTTTCGACCTCCTCCTGGCTTGCGAAAATTATGTCCCCCAAATGATTCTGTAAACTACAAAACAAATGGTAGTCTCAAGGAGCAAGGTCGGGAGAATAAGGTGGATGAGGAATTTTTTCCCAACCAAGCTCTTTGATCTTCTGTGATGTGATCTTTGCAGTGTGGGGTTGCGCATTGTCCTGATGAAACATCACTCCTTTTTCATTCACTAAAGCGGGTCTTTTTTTCTTCAAAGCTTGGTTCAAACGCTCTAATTGCTAACAGTAGACTTGAGCATTGATTGTTGCATTAGGTGGTAACAATTCAAAGTGAATTACTCCATTGCAATCCCACCAGATAGAGAGAAGAACCTTTTTCCCATGATTTTCCCTACTCTGTTATGGTTGAGCTTTTTTCCCTTTTACCAAGCCACTGTTGACGACGTTTAGCATTTCAATAAAAGATCCATTTTTCATCACTAGTTACAAGTCTATCCAAAAAGGGTTAAACGAGTTTACAAGAATGGAGAGAAGAGCAGATGTCAACTCAGGATTTGCGGTTGCTTTCAGACAATTCATAAGGCACCCATTTTCCAAGTTTAGAAACCTTTGCAAGTTGTTGAAAATGATGATGAATAGTTGTATGGTTTGATCTAAGCTTTATTGCCGATTCTTCAACTGATAATGCAGGATTTTCTTCAAGTAATGCCTCAAGGAGCTTATCATCAAACTCAACTGGACATCCTGTTCGATCTTCATCTTCAAGGCTGAAATCTCCACTTCTGAATTTTGAAAACCATCTTCTGCAAGTTCTTTCAGTCAAGCATTCTTTCCCATAAACTGAGTGTATGTTTCAAGTTGCTTTGGCTGCAGAGTTTCCTTTTTTGTACTTATAAAGCATTATGTGCCTCAAATGCTCTTTGGATACTTCCATGTTAGAAAGGGTTTTAATCAAATAAATTTTAATTCTATTATTCTGTAAAATAATATTTAATTAATTTAAATGTACACAAATGCATAAAAATAATTTTTAATTCCATTAGACATTCTAAAATGCTATTAAATTTCATTCAATTTAAAAAGGGTAAAATTGGACAGAACCTGATATATACATAATAAGTTTGAGAAACACCAGAGTTGATAATAAAGAGTTGTGGGTCAGACAGAGCTCTGTCAGCACTTTGTATAGCAGTGTGAGCCGTTTAGAAGTTTCTAGTCCAAGAGATGAGAGATGGCTGGAGCCAATAGGTAGGACATTTTGTCCAAGTTTATTGAGGGTGGGAGTTGAGTCAGGGTTATTTAGCTTAGCATAGGAGAAAAGATCTCCAGTAGATCTGGTTCTATATGAAATTTATATTAGTAGTCATTAAAGGAGAGAGAGGAAAGAAAGAGAAAAAGGAAGGCAGAGAAAGAGAAGGAAGAGAGATAGAGAAAGGAAGAGTGAGTGAGAGAGTGAAGATGATGGAGATGGTTGTTATTACCATCTTTATTACCTTTGAGATGTTGGAAGTGAATGCAATAGGACCCCAATTGGCGCAATCAGAAGGAGTTTACTTTTTCGGAGTTGGACATAATACTCACACACACACACACATGCATACATGCACACATGCATGTACACACACACACTGAGGTGTATTTCCAAAGATGAAGATATATTGAGAGAAAGGAGGATCTTTTCGGTTTGGACGGCAGTTTTTAAAAATAATTTCTATGTAACTAAAAAATTTTAAACTTCGTATACTGGTAGAAAGTGTTTATAAAACATCTTTTTCTCTTGTTTTTCTTGAGAAAATTCTATAGTTTGTAAGATATTTGATCTTTAATTTCTTGCATTTCGGCAATTTCAACCAATCAATGATGTCTATTGAGGTGAAAACGATTTCTGCCGTAACATTTTATGAGAAAAAAGATACCCTGTGGCCATAAACTGAGGGGTCACTTGTAAACAGAGCTGGATAACAAAACCATTCCCTCTTTAGTGTCCACCCATAATTATGACCTTAGTATCGATCTATTGCATTTCAATCTGTTTTAGGGTTAGGGTTAGGGGTTGGGTTAGGGTTAAGGTTAGGGTTAGGGTTTAGGTTAGGGTTAGGGGGGGATGGTATCTTTTTTTCTTCAGAAATGTAAATAAACCCAATCTGTTTCTTAAACAAGGGACATTTTCATATATCACCGCCAGAAAATTTTACAGCAGGTAATGTTTTCACCTCAATAGACGTCATTGATTGGTTGAAATTGCCAAAATTGAAGAAAATATCTTACAAACTACAGAATTTTCTCAAGAAAGCCAAGAGAAAAATATGTTTTATAAACACATTCTACAAGTATACGAAGTTTAGAAGTGTTTAGTTACATAGAAAATATTTTAAAAAACTGCCATTCAAACCGAAAAGTTCCAGAAAGGGAGAGGTAGAGAAAGAGGAGTAAGAAGGAAGAGAAGTAGGAAGAGAAAGAAGATATAGAGAGAGGGAGGGTAGAGAAAGGAGCAGGAAGGTGTGCGGGGGGAGAGAGAAGGAGGTGGAAGGTAGAAAAAAAGGAGAGAGAGGGGGAAAGAAAAGAGAGCGAGGTGGCGAGCTGGCAGAAATGTTAGCACGCCAGGCGAAATGCTTAGCAGTATTTCGTCTGCCGTTACGTTCTGAGTTCAAATTCCCCCGAGGTCGACTTTGCTTTCATCCTTTCGGGGTTGATAAATTAAGTACCAGTTATGCACTGGGGTCGATGTAATCGACTTAATCCCCTTGTCTGTCCTTCTTTGTCCCCTTTATGTTTAGCCCCTTGTGGCAATAAAAAAATAAGAAAAGCAAGGGAGGAGGGAGGATGAGAATGGGAAGGAGGAGAGAGGAGAAAGAGAGAGAGAGAGAGAAAGAGAGAAAGAGAGAGAGATGGGATATATATCATCATCATTTAACATCCATTGTCTATGCTGGCATGGGTTGGATGGTTTGACCAGGGCCGGTAAACTGAGGGGGCTGCTCCAGATTCTAGTTTGATTTGACATGGTTTTCTGCAGCTGGATACCCTTCCTAATGCCAACCACTCCAAGAGTGTAATGGGTGCTTTTACGTGCCGTGGGCATGAGTACCAGTCGTGTGACACCAGTATCTGTCACAACTATGATTTCATTCAACTTGATGGATCCTACTTCTCAAGCACACCATATTGCCAAAGGTCTTGGTAATTTGTCATTACCTCTGTGAGGCCCAATGCTCAAAAGGTGCTTTTATACATGCCAGCAACACAGGTGCCTATTACATGACACTGAGAACAACCTCAATTATGATTTCACTTGGCTTGACGGGTCTTCGAAAACATGGCATATTGCCAAATGTTTCGGTTGCTAGTCATTACCTTATATATATATATAAGATAAGGAATAGGTGTGGCTGTGTGGTAAGAAGCTTGCTTCCCAACCACTTGGTTCTGGGTTCAGTCCCATTGCATGGTACCTTGGGCAAGTATCTTCTACTATAGCCACAGGCTGACCAAAGCCTTGTGAGAAGATGGAAACAGAAAGAAGCCTGTCATATATATATATATCATCATCATCATCATCATTTAGCATCCGTTTTCCATGCTAGCATGGGTTGGACGGTTCAACTGGGGTCTGGGGAGCCCGAAGGCTGCACCAGGCCAGTCAGATCTGGCAGTGTTTCTACAGCTGGATGCCCTTCCTAACGCCAACCACTCCGAGAGTGTAGTGGGTGATTTTATGTGCCACAGACACAGGTGCCAGACGAGGCTGGCGAACGGCCATGCTCGGATGGTGTTTTTATGTGCCACCGACACAGGTGCCAGACGAGGCTGGCAGACGGCCACGCTCGGATGGTGTTTTTATGTGCCACCGACACAGGTGCCAGATGAGGCTGGCGGACGGCCACGATCGGATGGTGTTTGTTACGTCCCAAAGCACGGAGGCCAGTCTATGCGGTACTGGCTACGGCCACGTTCGGATGATTTTCTTGTGTGCCACCGGCACTGGTACCACAAAGATACAAATTCCATTGATGTTCATCTATTTTGATTTGTTTTGATTTGATTTCATTTTCACTTGCCTCAACAGGTCTTCACAAGTGTCACAAGAAGGAAGGTATGCAGAGGTGGACTGACTACGTCCCAGGTAGGGGCCACGGGTTATGGCCTGACTAGTCTTGCCGGGTCTTCGGATGGTGTTTTTATGTGCCACCGACACAGGTGCCAGATGAGGCTGGCGAACGGCCACGATCGGATGGTGTTTGTTACGTGCCCACAGCACGGAGGCCAGTCGACGCGGTACTGGCTACGGCCACGTTCGGATGGTTTTTGTGTGCCACCGGCACTGGTACCACAAAGATACAAATTCCATTGATGTTCATCTATTTTGATTGATTTGATTTGATTTGATTTTCACTTGCCTCAACAGGTCTTCACAAGTGTCACAGGAAGGAAGGAAGGTATGCACAGGTGGACTGACTACGTCCCAAGTAGGGGCCACGGGTTATGGCCTGACTAGTCTTGCCGGGTCTTCGGTTGGTGTTTTTATGTGCCACCGACACAGGTGCCAGATGAGGCTGGCGAACGGCCACGATCGGATGGTGTTTGTTATGTGCCCACGTCACAGAGGCCAGTCGATGCGGTACTGGCTACGGCCACGTTCGGATGGTTTTCTTGTGTGCCAACGGTACTGGTACCACAAAGATACAAATTCCATTGATGTTCATCTATTTTGATTTGGTTTGATTTGATTGATTTGATTTTCACTTGCCTCAACAGGTCTACACAAGTGTCACACACTTGCCTCAACAGGTCTTCACAAGTGTCACACACTTGCCTCAACAGGTCTTCACAAGTGTCATAAGTAGGTGTCACACACTTGCCTCAACAGGTCTTCACAAGTGTCATAAGTAGGAAGGTATGCACAGGTGGACTGACTACGTCGCCGGGTCTTCGGATGGTGTTTTTATGTGCCACCGACACAGGTGCCAGATGAGGCTGGCGAACGGCCACGATCAGATGGTGTTTGTTGTGCCCACAGCACGGAGGCCAGTCGATGCGGTACTGGCTACGGCCACGTTCGGATGGTTTTCTTGTGTGCCACCGGTACTGGAACCACAAAGATACAAATTCCATTGATGTTCATCTATTTTGATTTGGTTTGATTTTCACTTGCCTCAACAGGTCTTCACAATATGACTGTCCCAATCGATATAAACGTATCTGTCAAGACCTACCAAGTATAAAGATCTTGAAATAGAAATTAGCAAAATGTGGAACCTGAAGACTAAAACAATACCTATTTCTCTACTACCCAGAAGGGGCCAAACACAGAGAGGACAAACAAGGACAGACAAATGGATAAGGTCGATTACATCGACCCCATTGCGTAACTAGTACTTATTTAATCGACCCCGAAAGGATGAAAGGCAAAGTCGACCTCGGCGGGACTCGAACTCAGAACGCAGCGGCAGACGAAACACCGCTAAGCACCTCGCCCGGCGTACTAACGACTCTGCCAGCTCACTGCCTTCTAAACAATACCTGTTGTCATAGGTGCCCTGGGAATGATAGCAAAAGGGGCTGATTGCTACCTAGTTCAGATACCAGGAAACCCCAAAAATGGCAGAAATTCAAAAGATAGTGCTCATGGGAACTGCTCATATCCTATGCAAAATACTTTAAACCTTTAGTGTTTGCATTACTCTGCCAAAATTAATGCTTTTTCATCCAAATTGTTTTGAACTAATCATTCATTAATCTTGTACTATAAGATTTTGATGAGGTAGCTGTTAATTTTTAAAACGATATTGTAGGGTTGGTGTGAGAGACCAGATCTGGCCAGTTTGAACATAAAACAGGCAGAATACTTTTGGCCGGATTTGGCCGGTTTAAATGCTAAAGGGTTAAAACAAACAAGTCCTGGGATCGATTTGTTCAACTAATCGATTTGTTCAACTAAAACCCTTCGAGGCAGTAAGCCTCCAGCAGGGCCACGGTCAAATGACTGAAACAAATAAAAGAGTAAAAGAACAAAAAAAATATATATATATATATAGGGGAGAATTGACAAAAGACAAACAAAACAAAAAGTCTTTAACATTTCGAGCCTACACTCTTCCACAGAAAGGAACACAGAAAGAAACAAGGAAAGAAAATAAAAAATGTGTAGTGGCATGCTCCACAGTGAAAGGTGAAAGTAACAAATTTCATACTTATATCAAATCAGTGCAATATTCAGCACATGAATAAACACACTTTAGACCAGTGGTTCCCAAACTTTTTGGGCTACCACCCCACTTGGCACCCATGCCACATTCCTAACGACACTCACCCTTCCCACCACAAATATAGACCACTTTCTGTAGCAAATTTAAAACCACTGTATTTCACAAATAAAACTTAAACCTAATTAACCTATTAATATATTTTTTATGTCAATCACTCCATTTTGGCTACCTCATTATCATCTCACTTTTCTTCAACATTCCCCTGGCTCATTCCACTGCCCCCAGTGGGGCAATACTGCCCACTTTGGGAATCACTGCTTTAGACTGAACAAAACTCAAACACCCACAAAGATCAAAACAGACATGGTGTCTGCAAAACATCAAATATGAAAGAAGCAAGCTTAAAGAGCCAAAGTAAGTAATAAATTACATATATATATATATATATATATATATATATATATAGTATATATATATATATAATATATATATATATATAGTAATAATAGTAATAATAATGATGATGATAATAATAATAATAATCATCATCATCATCATTTAACGTCCGCTTTCCATGCTAGCATGGGTTGGACGGTTCAACTGGGGTCTGGGGAGCCCGAAAGCTGCACCAGTCCAGTCAGATCTGGCAGTGTTTCTACAGCTGGATGCCCTTCCTAACGCCAACCACTCCGAGAGTGTAGTGGGTGATTTTATGTGCCACCGACACAGGTGCCAGACGAGGCTGGCAAACAGCCATGCTCGGATGGTGTTTTTTTATGTGCCACCGACACAGGTGCCAGACGAGGCTGGCAGACGGCCACGCTCGGATGGTGTTTTTATGTGCCACCGACACAGGTGCCAGATGAGGCTGGCAAACGGCCATGATCGGATGGTGTTTGTTACGTGCCCACAGCACGGAGGCCAGTCGATGCGGTACTGGCTACGACCACGTTCGGATGGTTTTCTTGTGTGCCACGTGCCACCGGCACTGGTACCACAAAGATACAAATTCCATTGATGTTCATCTATTTTGATTTGTTTTGATTTTCACTTGCCTCAACAGGTCTTCACAAGTGTCACAAGAAGGAAGGTATGCACAGGTGGACTGACTACGTCCCAGGTAGGGGCCACAGGTTATGGCCTGACTAGTCTTGCCGGGTCTTCGGATGGTGTTTTTATGTGCCACCGACACAGGTGCCAGATGAGGCTGGCGAACGGCCACGATCGGATGGTGTTTGTTACGTGCCCACAGCACGAGGCCAGTCGGTGCGGTACTGGCTACGGCCACGTTCGGATGGTTTTCTTGTGTGCCACCGGCACTGGTACCACAAAGATACAATTCCATTAATGTTCATCTATTTTGATTTGTTTTGATTTGATTTGATTTGTTTTGATTTCATTTTGATTTTCACTTGCCTCAACAGGCCTTCACAAGTATCACAAGGAGGAAGGTATGCACAGGTGGACTGACTACGTCCCAGGTAGGGGCCATGGGATATGGCCTGACTAATATATATATATATATATATATATATATATATATATAATATATATATATATATATATATATTATATATATGTATACATATTGAGTCAAGTACATCAACATCAAAATAAAAACCAAATGGAAATTGTAGTTGTGATACCTGTGCTGGTGGCATGTAAAAAGCACCATCCGAACATGGCTGATGCCAGCACCGCCTGGACTGGAATCCGTGCTGGTGGCATGTAAAAAGCACCAACTGATTGTGGCCATTGCCAGCCTTCTCTGGCCCCTGTGTCGGTGGCACATAGATATCACCCACTACACTCACGGAGTGGTTGGCATTAGAAAGGGCATCCAGCTGTAGAAACACTGCCAGATCAGACTGGAGCCTGGTGCAGTGTCCTGGTTTCCCAGACCCCGGTCGAACCGTCCAACCCATGCTAGCATGGAAAATGGACATTAAATGATAATGATGATGATATATTTGTTTGTCTTTGTGTCTGTGTTTGTCCCCCTATCACTGCTTGTCAACCAGTGTTGGTGTGTTTATGTCCCCATAAACTAGCAATTCAGTAAAAGAGATTGATAGAATAAGTACTAAACTTAAGAAATAAGTCCTGGTAGTTCATTTGTTTGACTAGACCTCTTCAAGGTGGTGCTCTGGCATGGCAGCAGTCAAATGACTGAAACAAAAAAACCAATAAAAGAATATATCAAAATAAGAAGTTGGAAAAATGTTTCAGTATTCTTTATTCACCATTACGCATGTTTCATTTGCTAACAGGAATGAGACATGTAATGCTGAAGAAATAATTCCAAAAAAATTTTTCCGATTTCCTGTTTTGATATACATCATCATCATCATCATCATCGTTTAACGTTCGTTTTCCATGCTAGCATGGGTTGGACAGTTTGACCGGGGTCTGGGAAGCCAGGAGGCTACACCAGGCTCCAGTCTGATCTGGCAGTGTTTCTACAACTGGATGCCCTTCCTAATGCCAACCACTCTGTGAGTGTAGTGAGTGCTTTTTACATGCCACCAGCACATGTGCCAGGGGAGGCTGGCAGCAGCCACAATTGGTTGGTGCTTTTTACATACCACCGGCACAGGCATCGGCCACGATGGTGCTTTTTACTCTTTCCATTTGATATTTATTTTGATGTTGATGTACTTGACTCAATAGGTCTCCTCAAGCACAGCAGGTCGCCCTACAATCCAAGGTAAGCACAGCAGGCCATCCTGCGAGCCATGAACTCACTTCATTTGGCGGGTCTTCACAGTCACAGCAGAGGACTTGGTCTTTTGTCATTGCCTCTATGAGGGGGAGGGATTTTGTGTGTATCCTTGTCTAGACATCACCTGATGGTTATAAATGAGCATCATCCTCACACAAGTGAGGTTGTTTCTTTCCAGGCTTCAGTGAAAACCCTGTCTAGCTATGACAAAAAAATTACCTTGTTTGAGAACAGGAGAGGGTTGGTGACAGGAAGAGCATTTGGCTATAGAAAATCTGCCTCAATAAATTCTGTTTGAACCATGCAAGCATTGGAAAAGTGGATGTTAAGTGATGATGATACTCACAGATTGCTTATGGGCCCTTCCCTTCTGAAGTCATAGGATGTAATTAAAGAAGATTTGACTGCTATTTCTAACAGCTTGAGTGACCACATAAAGGCTCTCTCTTGTCTTGTTTCTCACTCAAATTGAGCTGATATATCCCAAGACATTCTTGTCATAACCATATTAACAGTTTTGTATATAATGGATGACATTGTCCAATGAATTATTTTTCTGATATGGTAAACTTAGATAAACTTAGATATGTTTCGACCAAAGATTGGTCCAAGCCATGTCTAACTTAATAGCACCACCTGATAGAATTATCTAAATCCTGTTTAAGTCAAGTTTTGTTTATGGTCCATTCAAGTAGTAAGTTCTTGTTGAGTGAGTTGTATCCAGATATAAGTGGCTTATCCGGTATTCCTTGAAGAAATTTGTCCAGACTCCGTTTAAAGGTGATGGGATACTTTTCCTCTTTGATCTCTTTTGGGACAACATTAAACAGGGCAGGGCCTGTTGAGGAAAAGAAATTGTGTTGCAGTGTACCTATATGTTGTGATCCTGAATTGGGCAGGGGATGTATAGCCTGTGGTCCCAGCTTTGGATGAACCTTGAAACTAATGTTCAGGTAGGGGTCAATTTAAAGGAGATATGGTTGCTATTTCTAGCAGGCTAAGAGAGACTTTCTTGTTGGAGCATTTTCTACCTGCTTACATAGGATGCAACATAATCAAATTGCTAAGAAGTTTACTTTGCAATCAAAAGGTCCCTGGTTCAATTTCATTGCATGTCATCTTGGGTATATGTCTTTTACCATAGCTTAATGTTAACCCAAACCATATCAGTGAAATTAGGTGGATGGAAATTGTATTGAAGCCATCAGGTGAATTGTATCTGTAAATTAAAGGTTCGTCTTTGTTGTCAGGTAAGATTAATTCACCACCACTACCATCATCATCATTATCACCACCACCAATACCATCATCATCATCATTTAATGCCCATTTTACCACACTTGCATGGGTTAGACAGAATTTGTTGAGGCAGATTTTCTATGATCAAATGCTCCTCATGTCTGCAACCCTCACCTGTTTGTTTCCAAGCAAGATAATAATTACCATGACCAGACATTTTTTCAGAATATTGGAAATGAATGGCACTGCTTGTGTAACAGTGACACTCATTTACAACTAATATGCAATGTCAAGACAAAGAGACACAAATATACACACATACACCCAGATACATACATACATACACACTATGTGTATATATATATACATATATACATACACACATACATAGTGTGTATGTGAATGTGTGCGTGTATATATATATATATATATATATATATACATACATATGTATATATTTACATACATATATGCAAATATATATTGACGTCTGTGCGTGTATGTTTGTCAGTAGTATATATGCGCGTTTGTGTGTATGTGTGTGTGTGTGTGCGCGCGCGCGCGTGTATGATTCCAAGTTCTTCCAAGTGTAATTGGTAAAAAGGAAAACAATGTTTGCTTTTGCTATAAATTTCAATACTTTCGTTGTTTTGCTCGTTACACTTGGGTAATTGTTATAGTATTCTCCCATGAAAAAAAAAAAAGATGAATAATAAATGAAAACCTTTAATGCCAAAGTAGTTCTTCGTTATTATCGATCGAGGAAAAGTCTGACAAAAATAGCCAAACTCTGGTGACTTCAACAAGTTATGTTGGCGACCAATCGCAGATCAACGGCCCTATGACGTCACTCGCTTCTGCTAACTTTCTTTCACACAAACAAGGTTCCATCATAGCAAAGACGACAACTTTAAGCAAACATCAACAGCACCGACATTAAAAGTTGTGTACGACTAAAAAAGAATCAGTAAAAAAAACAGGAATAAGTAGATTTGATATAAGCATTGTCATCTCGACAGATTGTAAATCTAGTTAAAACACTCGCACAAAGTTTGGTGGGGGAAAGGAAAAACACAGTTTGTGGCAGTTGGCAAAGTAGCGAAGGCGCTGGGGAGATGAGCGCTTTGTTCACTGGAAGCTGTCTTGTAGAGGGGTGTAGTAGCAGAGTTCCGTTATGTTAGTGCCAACAACATGGCTAAACGTTCCTACCAACTGCCACAACTGTTGCAGTGGGCGCTGTTAGAAAGTTGATGGATATGGATGGTAACACGTCAGATCATAGCCTACCATCCAGTGACCATACTGGGGGCACTTGGATCCAGTCCTGGGAAAAGGATATTCATTCAGTTTCAAGATTGAACTTGGGTAAGGAACTTTCTCTTTTTCTCTCCCCACCTCTCTCTCTCTCTCTCTCTCTCTTTCTATTTTATTTTTCTATGTCTCTCTCTCTTTTCTTTCTTTTTTTTTTCACGCCATTTTGCGACGCTTTCCAAATTATTACATCGAAGTTGACCAAACTGTCTTTTTTTTTAATGATTTAACCTTCTTTATTTTATATGTCAATGTCTTGCTATGCTCACTCCGTAAGCATTTCACTCCACAAGATTGTCTTCAATTGATGTAACCTCAAGTGAAACTCGATTGTCAAATGAAAATACCTCATAGCTCACTTTCCAATATTTTCAATAATTCCACAGTCATTCTTTTTTGTGTGTTTATATTTATATATTTTGGAGCAGTGGACCTCGAAGTCCATACAACTTTAAACAACAGCATGTAAATATACTGGGTAAAAAAAAAAAACCCCAATTTCAATCGAAAAAGTCAAATGCTGCCCTTCCGTTCTTTTATTTTTCAAATTAAAGTTTGTAATGTTTGTAATTTTCTAATATTTTCTCATTTACCATTTTTCAATCAAAACCAATTTAAGCAGTTCCTTCCTCTTTTAATGAAAGAAACTATAAAATTAGATATGTAATCACACACACGGACACAGATGCACACACACACACACACACACATGCAGTAATGATGTTTGGTGGGTCCGGTTTTCAAGATTCCTGTTTATGTACATTAAAAAAAAAATGTCTTTATTTTATGAGTGTTTGTTGTGTTTAAGAATGTGCATGTTTACACATGAGTAATATATCTGTTTATTTTGTAAATATATTATTTTCATAGACGTCTGTTTTTTGGTTTTGTTTATGCATTGAATAGGTCGGCATTGCTACAGACACGCACACACACATACATACACGCATGCATGCATACATACACACACACACACACATACATACATACATACATACATACATACATACACACACACACACACATACATACATACATGTGTATGTATGTGTTCATGATTGCTGAATTGTAATAGTATATACTTGTTAATGTGTTAGTGTGTGTTTATTTTCAAGTGTTTTATACATACATACATGCATGCATACACACACAAACACACGCACACACATACATATATATATATATTATATATATATATATATATAGAGAGAGAGAGAGAGAGAGAGAGAGAGAGAGAAAGAAAGAAAGAGATGATGATGATGATGATGCTGTCTGTATGCAATATTTATATTATTGTTTATGTTTCCACGACTGGGTTCTCTTAATGTATCAATATGTCTAAGCTTAATGTGTCTGTGTGTGATTCTGTTTATTTGTCATTAAAATGCTTGCCGGAACCATTGGCAAACCAAGTAATGGTTTGTTATTGTTGTTGCTGTTCTGATAGCAGGTGATGTGTTGAACCGACCCTCCTTAATTTCCTTGCAAACTCGTTGCTTCAACTGTATTTGTTAAATATGGCATTTCACTGTTGAAGAGCCTGTTTTACTTACATCAATTATAATTAAATAATGATCTTTTGGCTTCATTTTAGCTGTTTAATGATTATTTTTTTATAATTATTTCTCTAGTTTACCAATTGGGTATGTGTGTGTGTGTGTGTGTGTTTATGTCAAGTTATAATAAAACTTTTCCATTAAACTAAAGGATTATACAATACTTTTTTTGTAGAGGACATATATATTATACTTTAACAAGAATAGTGTTGATAGTGACTCCGAAGATTCCGGTCTACTCGCCTGTCCAATGATGACTTCGGAGTCACTGTCACCACTTATAAAAGTGTGTGCGTGTGTTTCCTTTGAAACTATGCCCCCCCCCCAATTTGTCTTTAAATTGTTAATTATGCTTTCAGCATTTTCAAATTCATCTACATTTTAAAAAAAGAATTAAGGTAAAATTTAAGAATTTTTTAACGTGAATTATCGTCTTGGCAAGACATTGTATATATTTCTGGATGGATGGATAGTCACAGTGAAACTACCAACTATTTTGACTGAACCATCTGAGAAACAAGTTTGCTTCAGTGTTTGGCCATTAATACTAATTGCTCTGACCTTTCTGTTTGTTGGTTTCACACTCATGTTTTAGTTCATGATCGCGAGTTCCTATTTACTGTGTACGTTTTTGTTGTCTCTGGACAGGATATATTATTTAACTATCTACATCGACTAGTATCGCGCGCGCGCGTACGCACATTGCAGGCTTTCCTGGGAAAGTTATCTGAAACATGTAGAGGCTTGTCAAAGGAAATATTTATTTATTCCCCATTTGCTTCATGCAGATGTTTGTTTGTTTATTTACGACCACATTAATTGACAGAGTTGATCCGCTCAGTTGATCAATGTGGTTCGTTACTGATGAACATTAAAGTAACACTGCCACCCCACCTCCACCGAAACTTGGGACTACAATATTTCACGACACATAAATATAACACCTGTTTTCCTTGTATAAACACATACGTATGTATATATTAGAAGCTCGGAGGAAGCACAAGCAGTCAGCTCTTAGTGCACTGCATTTCATAGCAGAAACAGCGGTAAGCTAATGAAGTTCAAAGCATAGTTTCCTGTTCCGTCGTCATTTATTTAATTGTGTGTGTGCGCACATAAACTATATCAATTGACAAAGCATCGATACATATTAATATGGCAGATACATAAACTAAAGGAATATTCTCTCATTAGTATTAATTATCCCGTCTGTCACCGAATACGGGTTTTTCTATTACACTGTTCTCTAATTTGTTGGCTATAGCACATCTGTTGTCTCCTGACATGTGCAATTTGGTCGAGTTAGTGTGAAACAGTTTCCATTTGTTGAAATCTGAAGAAGACATCACAGTTGAGAGGTGTCAACTGCCTCGAACAGGATATCAGCACCAATCTCTTGTCATTTAATCCAGTTTTCCTGGGATTGTCTGCTTGCTCTGCTGTGAAGGAGAATAAACTGAAACTGTGATTGGGGAATTTTTTTTTTTTTTTAGTAATTTGAATTCTGTTTTTGTTGCTGTTCTTTCATTATTTTTTTCTTCTGTCCCGTGCTAAAATTTGTACATCAGTCCGTCCATAGTCCCAGTATCTCTATAGTTCTCAACCGGGGTCCATGTTATAGTCCTTGGGCGAGTCCACATAAGATTTTGTCGTTAAAATTTATCTGCAATAAATTTGTTATATTTCAACCATTCACAGGATATTTTAACAATATTTTTTGTACAATACCAAATGATAGTTAATTATAAGAATATATGATTTTTTAAAACATCGAACGGTTTGGAGGGTCCATCCGAGTAAAATAGGAATGAAAAGGGGTCCATAGGTAAAAAATTCTTTAAAAATGATTGAGACACACTGCAGTAGTTTAGTTTTTTTTTTTTCCCTATGGGAAAAAAATTATTACGAGCTTCTCCCTCAACCCGTCCCCATTCCTGGAGACCTACTTCAGTGGTTACCCATAATGGGAGAAGGCGATATTCTTCCGATATCGTAAACCTTGCCTTCCATTATAAAACTTTTGATTCAGAGAGAGAGATGGGGATCGATAATGTAGTTTGACCGGTATCTTATTTATCGATTAAAGTTGGGTTCAATGATTTAAACTCAAAAGTACAGTGCAGGAACAAATAAATACCTGAAAGCATTTTGTTCGACGCACTAACATCCAAACAATTCGCCGCCTCCATTCGTTTAATTATTGTCCTTGCTATTTGAAATGTTTATACAGAAAATAGTCTGGCTTCAATATATTTCTTAAATGTTTGAAACCTAAATGTTTATATAAGGAGCGTGGGTTTTAAATTGTTTTCCTGTTTTTATTTTTCCAATAAAGTTAACGAAGAACTTCTGTGGTCACTCACCCTGCCTGAAACAATGGCTATATTTACTCAATTGACAATACTTTTTTTTTTTTTTTTTAAGTTAGGATAAATTGGATCCCGTACTTTCGGGATGGTCATGACTGAAGGTCCTTTGATTACCGATTTTCAGTTAAGATTGAGCTAGTCCTGAACAACTCCCTAAAGTCTTCTAGCCGATAGTCATAATTTTTCAAGGCAAAATATCCAACGTTGAGAAGTATTTTAGCTCTTGTTCAGTTCGATATGAAAGAGTTACACCATTCCTAAATAAAATCAACAAAATGCATTTGAATCAGTTTCTAAACCTTCTTTCAATACTATGTATCTCTCATCTAGTTAACATTTTTTTCCCCAATTTCTATGTTCCTTCCCACAAGCATGATGTTCACACACAAAAAAGCGAAAAAATAATTTGTTTAAATATATACTTATATTCATTTAGCACTCACACCCGTACACGCACGCTCTCTCTCTCTCTCTCTCTCTCTCTCTCTCCCACTCACATTTGTTCCTTTTGTTGATATAACTCTAGTCAGATGTATATAGAAAACATAAGTACACATGAAGTA
The DNA here is from genome assembly GCF_006345805.1 of Octopus sinensis. Lineage (NCBI taxonomy): Eukaryota > Metazoa > Mollusca > Cephalopoda > Octopoda > Octopodidae > Octopus > Octopus sinensis. Next base: position 5,628,938 of record NC_043004.1, read on the forward strand.
TCATTAAATTAATGTGTGGGGGTGTGTTAGTGTATGTGAGGTAATTTTTTTTGTTTTTTATAAGCCAGCAATAAATGTGGCACACACAAAGCAAATATAAACAAACAGATGCATCTGGTGGAAAACAAAGCAACACATCTCCCCGGTTGTCAGTGTAGTGTGCAGATCTTCATTTCCTCATCTATTTTAAGCCCTATATCTATTTGTAGATCCTGTTCGTCTTCCCTGTAATGCTCATACTACAAGCAGCATCATTCAAAGCAGATAACAGCAGAAGATATCAATATGGTTGCATCTGTTTAACAACATTCTGTATCACTGAAAGACTTATCCAGGAAATTAAAAATTATTTTTCTAGTAAAGCCAGAAAATAACGATTATCTTTTACACTGAATTATAAAGCAAATTTAATTATTAAAAAAAAAAAATTATAATTAACTTACTATTGATTGCTAAGATAAGCCACTAGGTCATAAACTTTGAAAGATCAGTGCATTTGATTAACTTAACCCGAATACTTAAGAGGAATGAAAAGCAAATATAACTCTAGCTGGATTTGAATTTAGAATGTAGAGACATGCAAGAACTGTATTCAATGGCATAAAAGATGCATGGGTATATTAGATGCACCCCAATTTCAGCATATTCAGGAAAAACAGAAGAAAAAAAAGCTTTTAGTGTAATAACCCTTTAGCATTCAGATTGCTCTGTTAAATGTAATGCATATGTATTCGCACTGCTTTGAATTAATCATGCATTAGCTTGTAGATTCAAGAATTTGATGATGCGATTGCATATTTTTAGAATGTCATTGTGGGGTAGTGTGAGAGGCTGCATCTGGCTATTTTGAACATGAAACAGAATATTTGGGCTGGATATGGCCAGTTTAAATGCTAAAGGGTTAAAGCATGTAATATTTAGATGGAGGCCCAGCTTTTCATATAGGACCAAGGGTGAACGTTTGAGACATTTTTTTTTTGGGGGGGGGGGGGAATAAGTGCATCTTATTTGCCATCAAATGCGGTATATACTGTAAATGATCCAGACTGTTTGTGCCAATGTCATACTGTTTTAAAGACTGATAATATTGCATAAACCAATGTATTGCCATTGCTTTGAAAGAAAGAAGGCAAATGTCGTCTGCCTAAAGCACTATTATGAAGTGTGTCTACTGCTTTTAAAATCAAGTGGACTCCATTCTCCTTCAAGTAGATATTAAAATACCTTCTATGATACTTTGGTTTCTTGAAATAGTTTGTTCTCAACACTGTAAACAAAGTTGAATAAATTGTAACTTAACAATAATAAGAGTGGAAGTTTTAATTGTATAAATAGATGTAAACCAACAGTTTCGCTCGTCTATTTTCTGTCTTTAAGGTATTTTTTCCTCCCTTTCATGTTCTGCTACATTTTTTAGACTTTATCACACAACTTCTATTTTGTACAAAAGCCATTCGTACTCATCAATATTACTAAATGCAAAACCTTTTACTATAATGGTAACAAATTTTGTTGTATGACATGGAGAGAATAATTTAGATGTATACATTATTTACATTCAACGGATATTTGTCCTCATCTTGTTTGTTGTTAACACAACGTTTCGGCTGATACACCCCCCAGCCTTCTTTAGGTGTCTTGGGGAAATTTCGAACCTGGGTTCTCATTCCTAAGGTATTTTTCAATATTACTATTATTGTTATTGTTCAGGTCACTGCTTGGAATTGAACTCGGAATCTTGGGGTTGGTAGCCCATGCTCTTAACCACTACACCATATTCTCGTGGGCATATGGTGTAGTGGTTGCAAATATCCGTCGAATGTAAATAATGTACATAATTCCTCATCTCTTAAATAAGGAACTTAATTTAGATGTAGTTTTTCTATTTTGGTCTTGAATGTGATATTAAGTGTAGAAACTACATTTATTGTAGTTTCATTATTACTATTTGTAATATTTGTTAGCACTTGCAAAATATTGTGTTCTTTAATATTGAATGGAGAAATATATCACCATCACCATATGTTTGTTTTTCCATGCTGGCCTGTGTCGGATGGTCTAACAGGATCTGATCAGCTGCAAGACTGCATCAAGTTCTAATGTGAGCTTTGGCATGGTTTCTGTGACTGGCCGCCCTTCCTTAATAGAGCCATCTACTTACTTATGTCAACTACTATTTTAATTCTAACTTTACCCAGACTTTCTTTTGATTAAGGATTTTTCTTTCCAGCTGTAAATGTTTCATACATATAGTCATATAAGCTTTCTTCATAATTATGTTGTTTTATGTTCAACTCCACTGTATGGTACCTTGGACAAATAGCTCATATCATTGTCTCAGGTCAAGCAAAACTTTGTGAATAAAATTTAGTCAATGGAAATGTGTGAAAGTTCATTGGAAAGATTGTTCTCATTTTAAAGCCCTATATTTATTTGTAGATCCATTCATCTTCTTCTTATGCTCATATCCCAACATGCATCATTCAAGGCAGACAACAGTGGGAACTATCCATATGGTTGCAGCTGTTTAACATATATATCATTGAAAAACATATCCAGGAAGCTAAAATAATTATTTGTCTACCACCCGCATATTGTAAAAACTATCTGCTACCCAAATATTCTTAAACTGTCACCTGGGCCATGGTTGATTTCAACAAAGTTCACTCTGTTGCAGTCATTCGGACCAAGTCTCTGAGCTGTGAATAACTTTTTCTCATAAAAAAGGGTCATAGCTGTGGTTTCTTCTCTTTAGACCAGGGGTGGGCAAACTTTTTTGATCGCGGGCCGCACAGTGCGTCTTTGGAACCTTGGCGGGCCTCATTTATAAAAATCAAGTGAAAATATTGTGAATTACCGTACAGTTACGAAGTATCTGCATAGAAGTTGGGATTCATAAAAGCTCTCGGCGGGCCGCATGAAAACCTATGGCGGGCCGTAGTTTGCCCACCCCTGCTTTAGACTAATTCCCTGGGTAATCATATTTTGAATCTTGTAATTTCATCTTCAACAAGACAGATAAAAGCAAGAGAGTTGAAAACAATTTTCAAAATCGTCATCAACTAATCTTGACCTTGAGTAATTCATTCATCTTATTATATTTCACTCTCCACCAGATTATCAATTATCAGAACCTTTCAAAAATCTTTTCCAAACTTCCAATATAATAAATGAAGTGTATTGTTACTTTGTTTTGGTCTTAGAGATTTGCATCCATATTTCATTCATTTAATGGCTGTGTGGCAAAGAAGCTTGCCTCCCAACCATTTGGTCTTGTGTTCAGTCCCACTACATGGCACCTTGGGCAAGTGTCTTCTACTGTAGCCCTGGTCCAACTAAAGCTTTGTGAGCAGATTCGGAAACTGATGTGGACAGAAACTATGTGGAAACCTGTTGTGGTTATTTGTGTGTCCTTGTCTAGACATCATGTGATAGTCATAAATGACTTCATGCAAATGAAGTTGTTTCCAGTCTTTTGTAAAAAAAATATGTCTAGCTATGGGAGAATATTACCTTGCTTAGAAGCAGGTAATGGTTGGTGACAGGAAGAGCATCCAGCCATTGAAAATCTAACTCAACAAATTCTGCCTGTCCCATGTAAATGTGGAAAAATGTACCTTAAATGATGATGTTGATTTGAATGCAAAAATCGAGTTGTTTGAAGTTGTTTTCAATTTCATTTTGCATTAACTTTGTTAACTAAAATTGTTTTCAAATTGTGACTGTCATACCATATTTTCTCGTAATATGTTGTCTGTAACAACAGACAAGGGATATACTAGAACTACTCTAACCCTATCACTGCGAAACCTAATAATGTGGCTGAGAGAAGATATATCAGGGGAGCTTTCTGCATCTTTATATCTCTTGTCTTTTACTCATTTCAGTCATTGGACTGCAGCCATGCTAGGGCACTGCCTTGAGGGATTTGGTCAACTAAATTCACCTCAGTACATATATATATATATCACTGTGACTGACCAGGCTATCACATGTTGCTACACATCGCTGGTCACAATGTGCTTCGCATTGTTTTTGTAGCCTTCAAATGACGCCACCCTGCTGGCTAAACAAGCAGGCCAACAGAAGAAAGAGTGAGAGAAAGTTGTGGCGAAAGAGTACAGCAGGGATCGCCACCACCCCCTGCCAGAGCCTCGTGGAGCTTTAGGTGTTTTTGCTCAATAAACACTCACAACGCCCGATCTGGGAATCGAAACCTCTATCCTACAACCGCGAGTCCGCTGCCCTAACCACTGGGCCATTGCACCTCCACACACACACACACACACTCATATATATATATATTTATTTATATTTTTACAGTCTGCTACTTTTTCTATCGGTCTCTTTTGCTGAAGCACTAAATTACAGGAATGTAAACAAACCAACTTTAGTTGTCAAGCTGTAGTGGGGAACAAATACAAACAGAAGCATGCATACATGCACACACACACACACATGCACACACACATGCACATGTGATGGAATTCCACTCAATTTCTGTCTACCAAATTCACTCACAAGGCATTGGTCAGTTGGTTAGTCCAGAGCTGGAGTAGAAAATATTTGCCCAAGATACTGTGCAAAGGGACTGAATCCGAAACCACATGGCTACAAAGTGAGCTTCTTTAACAATACAGCCATCAATATTGAATACAAATACGAAAATTCATTTCTGATCAATAATTTTCTGACAGTTCAGCAACTTTTGTCTTTATACCATTTTATCTTTATAACTTTTTGTTCACATAGTATGCATGGCTGATCATTCCACAGGGTTTATTTGAGCCATCTCAGCACAAATTCATATACCGTTTAGAATAATTATCTATGAGCAATTACAAACTGCAATTCTACATGGTAGTAAGACATGGGCCCTGAATGCAGAGAACATGCGAAGTCTAGAGAGGAATTAGGCTAGTATGCTTTGCTGGATGTGTAATGTTAAGTGTACATATTCGACAGAGTGCTGGTGTATTGAGAGAGAAGTTGTGCATAAGAGAAATTAGATGCAGTGTGCAAGAGAGAAGATTGTGTTGGTTTGGTCATGTGATGTGGATGGATGCCAACAGCTCCATAAAGAAGTGCTAATATCTCAAAATGGATGGAATACATGGAAGAGAGAGCCCCAGGAAGACATGGGTTGAAGTACTGAAGGATGACCTCTGGATGCTGAACCTCTCAGACATGATGACAAAGGACTAAGATACCTAGTACCATGCTGTACATGTGAAGACCCATCCTTCACAGTAGAAGTGTTAAGGCCACTACCTCTGGCAAAGGGGATTAATCTGCAAGAGTCATGCGCCAGTACCACATAAAAAAGCACTTGTGCCAGTACCAGGTAAAAGAGCTCATGTGGTGCCACATTAAAAAAACCACACAGCACACACTGTAATCTGATTAGCATTAGAAAGGGCATCCAGCCATAAAAACCCAGAACTTGGTGCAGCTCTCCAGCTTGCTAGCTCTGATCAAACCATTCAACCCATGCCAGCATGGAAAGCAGATGTTAAAGGATGATGATGAAGCAGTGCCACCTTTGTTTTTATATCACTAAGATTCAGTGTGCCTTACATTATTGGGCAACAAATTCAAGTGAATTCTCTTTTATCTGATATTTAATATCTTTTACACTCTACTGGCTGACCTATTCTATTACAATTCCTCCCTCACTAAAAATATCATCCCCTGCTTCTACATCAATATGTTTACTTCAAATATGTTTGACATGTTTCTCTAATGTTTGTATAACACTTTTTTTCTTTCTCTCAAACTTGCCTGTTCAGTACATAGATAGATTTACTGGAAATATGGATGGCTTGCAAATCTTTCTAAAAAGGTGCATATGCTATTGCATATATCAAGATTCTGAATGTAATTCTCTCCTTAAAAGAATGTGCTTGTATATCAATACATGAACAAGCAATCCAGATGTCTTGTAGATCTCTCACTATTCAACCCTTTCTTTTTATTTTATTTTTAATCTTATTTTTCTGTAATCATATCAGGTTTTTTTCTACTACAGACTACTCTCTACTGATGCATATTTTTTATATACCATTGCACCTTACCATACACACACATACTTGCATTTATTCATCATCAGTACTAAGTCACATGTTTAAGTTACTTCAACTACAACAACTGTCCATTTCCTTGATTAGAATATAGATAACTTTTATTTTCAAGATTCTAAAACAAAATGTTTTTTCACTGTTATTGTTAGTATAAATCACAGAAATTTTTTGAGCTTTTTTTTTGTATTGATTTATACAAAGATCTGGTGAAACAAAATTAGGGTTGAAGTGCAAATAGTTTTTCTTTTCATGTAAAAACATTATTTGTTTCTAATTTCTGTTGTGAAGGTAGATATGTAGCCTAATGATAAGGGTGCTGCACTCATGATTAAGGCGGCGAGCTGGCAGAAACATTAGCACACCGGGCGAAATGCATAGCCGTATTTCGTCTGCCGTTACGTTCTGGGTTCAAATTCCGCCGAGGTCAACTTTGCCTTTCATCCTTTCGGGGTCGATAAATTAAATACCAGTTACGCACTGGGGTTGCTGTAATCGACTTAGTCCGTTAGTCTGTCCTTGTTTGTCCCCTCTATGTTTAGCCTCTTGTGGGTAATAAAGAAGCAGATTGCAAGATCATGGTTTTGATTCTTGGACCAGGAACTTCAATGTGTTCTTGAGCAAAACACCTTTTTTCACATTGTTCCACCTGTAAATGAGTAAACTGTATAATGGTCTGGCATCCTGTTCAGAGGGAATGTTATGATATTAGTCACTTATATGTTATAGAAACTTGCCCTATGAGTCCTAAGACTCAAGACAGTACACACCGATCTCTTTTCATATCTAAATTTTTCATAATGAAAATTGATTTCATAATTTCAGTGTAGCATTAAGAGTCACCTTTTCTTCCTCAGTTATTTTCAAACATTGAAATAATTTTTTTCCCTCACACTCAAAAACTAGAACAACATAATTTACAAATTTCTTTGATAGGAATAAAAAAAATCAAAGTATATTTTGAAGTTTATAGAGAAAATCAGTTGACTTATAATAGGTAAGTAGTCAATATTTAGGTCATTAGGCAGTGGGTAGATTAAAATACGTAGAGAATCAAAATATTAAGTATGAAAAGGATATGTGACAATACACACCCCTGCCAAGGCCCAACATCCATGTTGAAAGGTTCTAATTAAGCACCATGTACTCAAACATAAATATCTTGGCCTTTGTATAGGGACTTCACAGTAACCAGAAGCTGCACATTAATTTCAAACTTCTGCAAAACAGACATGTAATTAGAATATTGCAAGAAAGAATTACAAGACAGATTCTTCAAGCCAAGCCAATCAGCAGGAGACTTAGAGGTAGACTATGAACAAGGTGTTTGGACAATATCCATAGTCTTGGTTGGTCATACTTGGGAATCCAGTAGGAAAGTGTAATAATGGTTACTCATGATAGGATCTTATAGAAGAAATGCTCCGGTGGGGAAATGGGTTGAGAAAATGGATGGATGGAATCAAGACATGTTCTTTCCCTCTTAATCATGGTGTTCCCCCCAGGGAAGTGACAGAACTCTTTAGCTTCTCAATCAGGATCACTATATGCAATTCATGGGAAGCTCTTCATCAGACATCATCATAGCAGGAGCTGTCAGTAGAAACAGGTTAGACTGGAGCTTATAATACGGTAGTTCCAGTTTGACAACTATAACAAAAAAAAATCAATAAATGAATATACAGAACATTTTCCTTTCTGTATGTCAGATTGTGACAAAGGAGATATTTCTAAATTTCCCCATGTTTGTAGTTAATTAATTTCTATATCAAGGTAGCTGAAATTATTATTATTACTTTGTAATAATGCAGTTCTATCTTTTCCTTGTTTTAGTCATTGGACTGCAGCCATGCTGGAGCAATGCCTTAAAAAGATTTAGTTGAACAAGCCATCCCACTTCTCCACTCTTTAAATTTCAAGTCTGGCACTTATTCTATTGGTCTCTTAACAAACTGCTAAGTTACAGGGATGTAAGCACACCAACACTGGTTGTCAAGCAGAGGTGAAGGGTTACAAATAAAGACACAAAGAAATGTATGCATGCACATGCGTGTGTGCACACACACGCATACACAAACACACACACATGCACGCACGTACACACATACACACACACACATGCAACGGACTTCTACACAGTTTCCATGTGCCAAATTCATTCACAAGTCAATGGTTGGCCTGGAGCTCTAGTAGAAGATGCTGCACAGTAGAACTGAACCTGGCACCACATGGCTGCAAAACAAACTCCTCAACCACACCACTATGCCTATGCTTCCTCCTTCATAATATATTTCATCTTTGTCATGTCACACCATTCATTTGCAGACACTTGTACATGGTTACATTTAATGCTGGGTGTCTCATGTACTGCAGGGTTCTTAAGAGATTGACCCAGGTCTAACTGCTCAATTTCATTGACTGAAATTGTCCTGCTCCAGTGCTACAACCCAAAGGTTATAGGATGTGAATAAAGTTAACAACATTGTTTGCAAAATACGTTAACAGTAATTTATTGTGTCTCATGTAGAAGGCATCTCTGAATTATTTATGTAATCTTCCATTACTACTGCAACAAGTATAATGAAGGTTGTACTTTGCTGATGAGTTCAAAATAATGTTGAAACATGTCTGAAAAACAAAAGAAAAAATGTTAGACAATGACTAATATTGTTTTCGTGTCACTGCATAATCAATTATTTTTAGTTATTTTTTTGTTAGCTTAAGAATCCAGTATTATCAACTAACAAATTTTTCACCAATAAGATAAGTATCATCATGCTACTCTTCTCAAAGAACCTAATTTCAGTTAAGTAGATGCTAAACTGAGAAGAGTTTGGCACTCTGACGTATAGTGATGGGATATAAAGTCATTGTTATGATTCTCATAAAGCCTTACACTCTCAGACTTCAAGTAGGAACTGAAGCTTCTCTTCATCCAATTATAAATATTAAACAGATTTTTACATCAGTTCAAATATGTTAAAGGACATATTTGATTTGTGATTTTTGCTGCAGTTTGCCATGGAGAGAAAATATTGCTTTTGCCATTTCAAACTATGGACTAGTATAATGGTTCCCAAAGTGGGTAGAACTGCACCCTTGGGGGTGGTAGAAAGATCCAGGGCGGGGCATGTTGAAGAAAAGTGGGGCAATAATGTGGTGGCCAAAAGGTGACAATGGATTTTTTTAAAAAGCCAAAATAATGGGTTAATTAGGTTATGTTTTATTTGTGAAATACAGTTGTTTTGAATTTGCTGTGGTTGTAAGTGCAGTGGTGGGGTGCTAGGAATGTGACTTGGGTGTCAAGGGGAAGCAGTCTGGAAAAGTTTGGGAATCACTGCGCTAGTATATGCATTCTGAGCTCTTTATGCTCTCATTAATATTAGATACCAAGTGGGATAACTCTGAAATACTGAAAGCCTTTTCTTCCTTATAAGAAATTAGTAGAAATTATGTACTAACTGTGTGCTGATCACAGGCCAGATCACAATTGATGGTTGGCATGTGGAACAGTGTTCTGAAATAAAACTTTTAAAACAGTTCAAATATGTTTGGGACATATGAGAGGTACTGAAAAGTTCTTGGCTTTGGGTAAAAGAAAATACAAGAGGATCAATTAATTATGATTATTTCCAACATATTCCTCTCTCAGTTTCACACACTTATTGCAGTGGTCCTTCAGTTCTTTTTTAAGCCCTGTAAAAGAATTCAGAAGGTTGGACCTCCAAGCAGGCCTTTCATGATATCTTTAAAGCCTGGAACTTTTCAGCACTCCCTCGTATTTGGTTTATAAACAGGCCATTTTCACTGCAGTTTGCTATAGAGAAAAATTCTCTCTTTAAGCATCAGACTCATTTCAGAGTGCCTCTTATAGACTAATATATTCATTTCAAGTTCTTTATTATGCTTTCACCAGTTTTAGATACTAAGTGGTCTTTACTGTTAAATTAATTTGTTAATTACTGTTTTGTTATATCAAGAATGGTTCACCTTTATGGCAAATAGGAACTAAACAGTACTCTGACATCATATTTAAACTGGTAAACAGAGTAGTAATCTTGCTACACACTATAAATATTTAAATATTGATTTCTTTTAACTTTAGGTCACTAAGCTTAATTTGTTTCTCACCCAAATCATTAGTTGAGGAAATAGGCTTGTCTTTAGCATATTAAGTTTCATTACAAAATTTATATAATTTTGCTCTGGATACTTACTACATATTCTTTCCAGTTAAAGATAAAAATATTTTCAGTCAACAAATAGCTTACAATACCATTAAAAAAAATTCTTTTTGACGTTTATATAATTATTTTGTAAAGTAAACTGTTTAAATAAACGATTAGCTGAAAGAATGTTCTTTGTCTGTTTAGCTATATGCTCCTCCTTTGGGATTTGAACTCTGTTAGCCTAGAATAAGCATTGTGATTCATTGGTAGCGTATTATGTTTTAACATTTCAGAATTCCAAAGTTAAAGTCATGTTAAGGTTGATTTTCTTTTTATTTACTTACTTTTTTTTAATGTTCCATTCTGTTTTCCTGTAGTTGATAAAAGTACTGGAAATTATGTATGTCTGGGATAAGATGTTAAATTCATGAAACACAGCAGTAAGTGAAAACAGCATCCCATCTGAGTTTGGGATTATCAAGTTGAAGAATATTTATCTGTATAGGCTTGGCTTGGGTTGGCTGTGTGGTTAAGCAGCTTGCTTTGCAACTATATATTTTCAGGTTCAATTCCACTGCATGGTATCTTGGGCAAATGTCTTCTCCTTATAGGCCCAAGTCGACCGATACCATGTGAGTGAATTTGGTAAAAGCCCCATGTACATGACTATGTGTCTGTGTCTTCATGCCTATGTTTGTCCCCACCACTTGATAACAAGTGTTGGTTTGTTGACATCCTTGTAACTTAGCCATTCTGAAAAGGACACCAGTAGAATAAGTACTAGACTTAAAAAGTAAGTACTGGGGTTGATCTGTTCAACTAAAACCTTTCAAGACAGCACCCCAGCATGGTTGCAGTCCAATGACTGAAACAAGTGTAAGATGAAAGATAGCAATTAATATCATTTTTAAAAAATCCGGTCAATAGTTTCAATTAGCTATACTTGTCCAATGTAGGTGTAGTGCAGCTGAATGGTTAAGAATGTCACTTCATAACCACAAGGTCCTGGGTTCAATCCTATTGCATGGCATCTTGGGCAGATGTCATTTTCTATAGTCTCTTTCTCTCATATTCACCTTGTATCTTGAGGATATATCTTCACTATACCTTTCCCCTCCACTCTCTCTATCTGCCTGTCTCTCCCCCTCCCCCCAGCTGGTAAAAACTGTGTATTCACCACTTCAGCAAGACACGTCTTCTTGTCCTTCTATCATAGTTTGACATCCATCAGTCATGTGATTTCATCTTGCAAGTACATGGTGACCACACTGGTGCTGATGGTGCCATGTAAAAAACACTCAGTACACACTGTAAAGTGGTGGGCATTAGGAAAAGCATCCAGTGGTTGAAACTATGCCAAAGCAGATGTTAGAGCTTGGCAGTCTTCTGGCTCAATGGATCCTATCAAACCATCCAACTTATGGACAAACAAATATCAAATGATGACGATAGTGATGATGGTGAGTGAAATTGGATAAATGGAGACAATATGGAATCCTGTTGGATGGATTACACCTGTGATTCAAAAAGTACAACACCATTTATTTTTCTCTCTCTCTCTCTCCTCTCCTTCCCTATCCTATTGGTAGTCAAGTAACTCCTCCATAGTAAGACAACTCTCTCTGTCCCTCTATTATACACTAACCTCTAACCTGGTTCACAACCATTTCTCTCGGTGCCACTCTCTCTCTCACCTGAGATGGCTTTGACTTGCAAGCTACTTGGTGACCCTGCTGGTGCTACATAAAAGAACACTCAGTACACAGCAGTAAAGGGAAGGGCATCCAGCCGTAGAAACCAAGCCAAAACAGACAAATGCCAGCTTCTATTGAACCATCTAACCCATACCAGCATGGAAAATGGACGTTTAATGATGATGATGATGACACACACACTGCATTACATTGATTCTGCCTGAGAATTACATTAAAAGCACAAATGTCTGTGAAATACTCAACCAGTTATACACTGGAACATATTCAGGAGCAGATAATTCAATTGATGAAATAAGAGAATCCTCAATGCTGAATGACCGAGATCTGCCACTTGACCAGTTAGCAATATTAGCAAATCACTCTATCTTTACTTGGTATTCCTTTACCTTTACTCTTCATTCATTTTTAACTCTGAAACATCATTCATATATGTGATTTATCTTTTATCTACTTCCTGTTACTTGTCTCAGTCATTGGACTGCAAGCCATGCTGGGACACCAACTTCAAGGGTTTATTCGAACAAATCAACCCTGGTATTTATTTTTCAGTCTAGTACTTACTCTGTTGGTCTCTTTCGTGGAACTGCTAAATTACGAGGATGTAAACAAACCAGCATCGGTTGTCAAGTGGTGGCAGGGGACAAATACAATCACAGAGACACATATAGGCACACACACACACACACACACACACATGTACGCACGCACACACACATACACGCGCAATGGGATTATACACAGTTTCCATATACCAAATTTACTCACGAGGCATTGGTTGTCCCAGGGCTATAGTAGAAGATGCTCTGTAGTGGGTCTGAACATGAAACACATAGTTTTCAAAGCAAGCTTCTTAACCACATAGCCATGCTTGTGCACATCACAGCTTTATCATATCAGCTAAATTACTGTTATTAATTATATATATATATATATATATATATATATATATATATATAATTTCTCAGTTATAAATAATATATTTAGATAAATTATGTGTCTAGACAAATAACCATTGTGTATCCTTTCAAAATATTACTGGTGTTTGTTTCTTGTTGGTATGTGGATTCTTTAAATTACTCTCAATTTTGAATAGTGGGAGTTTGTTCAGTTGGTGATATTGTAGTAATTATCTTGAGGCTGAAATATCCGTCTGTCCATCCATCCCTCTGTCTGTCTGTCCATCCCTCTGTCTGTCTGTCCATCCATCCAATCATCCTTCTGTCTGTCTATCTATCTATCTATCTGTCTGTCTGTCTGTCTGTCTGTCTAAACAATCAATCAATTGGTCATTCATGATCAAAGGCTCTTGGTATTTGTGTATTTTGTTTTAATATTAAAAGTGCCTACTGGCTGAAATAATTATTGATTGGTTCATTAAAACAAAATACAGTTAAGTAATCAAAGTTAGTGTCTATATCTTCCATCTTTTACTTGTTTCAGTTGTTAGACTGTGACCATGCTGGGGCACCACCTTGGATAATTTTAGTCAAATGAATCGACCTCAGTACTTATTTTTTGAAGCATGGTACTTATTCTACTGATCTCTTTTGCGAACTGCTAAGTTATAGGATGTAAACACACCAACACCAGTTGTCAAGCATTGGTTGGGGACAAACACAGGCAAAGACACACATTCACACACATATATGTGATGGTCTTCTTTCAGTTTCTGTCTACTCCTGTAGGTGCAGGAGTGGCTGTGTGGTAAGTAGCTTGCTTACCAACCACATGGTTCAGGGTTCAGTCCCACTGCGTGGTACCTTGGGCAAGTGTCTTTTACTATAGCCTCGGGCTGACCAAAGCCTTGTGAGTGGATTTGGTAGACAGAAACTGAAAGAAGACCCTCGTATATATGTATGTATGTGTGTGTATATGTTTGTGTGTCTGTGTTTGTCCCCCCAACATCGCTTGACAACCGATGCTGGTGTGTTTACGTCCTCGTAACTTAGCAGTTCGGCAAAAGAGACTGATAGAATAAGTACTAGGCTTAAAAAGAATAAGTCCTGGGGTTGCTCAACTAAAGGCAGTGCTCCAGCATGGCTGCAGTCAAATGACTGAAACAAGTAAAAGAGAGAAAAGAGAGAGAGTACCAAATCAACTCACAAGGCTTTTGTTGGCCTGAGGCAATTAATTTAAATGCAAGGTTGTTATATGAACAATAACAAGTGTATTTACTGTCAGACTGGATTGAAAGTGTTGGATTCTTTATCACTAATAATGATTGCTTCTGATTTAGGGAGTGAGGTTAGCTGATTAAATCTATTCCAGCACTTATTTTCTTCCCAAGGTCTAGGACTCATAAGCTTACTCAGTTTCCATGGCACATAAGTGACCAAAATCACAGCATTCACCTGAACAGGATGTCAATCTGTTGCAGGGTTCAAGGCCAGAAATTTTTTGATGGGAGGGGCCAAGATGATTATATTGACCTCTAGTACTTGACAGATGATTTATTTATCTGCCCTGAAGGGATGGAAAGCAAATTTGACTTGGTAGGATTTGAATTCGAAATGTAAACAGCCACAAGAAATGTCATTATGCATTTTGTCCAATGTGCTAATGATTTGCCAGTTTGCTGTCTTATCCTAGTTCTTGACTAATACTTGTTGTCCCTAGAAGGATGAAAGACAAAGTAGACCTCAGTGGTATTGGAACTCAGAATATAAAAAACCAGAAGACACATTGGTTTCAAATTTTGGCACACAGCAAACAATTTCAAGGGAGTGGGTAAATCAATTACATTGACCCTAGTGTTCAACTGGTACTTATTTTATTGACCCTGAAAGGGAGAAAGGCAAAGATGACCTCAGTGGAATTTTGAGCACAGAACGTATAGACAGATGAAATACTGCTAAGCATTTTGCCCAGTGTGCTAATAGTTCTGCCAGCTTGCCACCTTAGAGCCAAAAGAAATATTGCAAGGTATTTTGCCTGCTTCTCTCAGTGAGAATTCTTCCAATCTGATATTTGTCAAGAAGAATCACTTTCAAATCAAATTTTCAGTCTATGTTCATCAATATAATAAAATATTACTATAAAATATAATAGGTTCAGTCATGGCTATGTGGTTGAGAAGTTTGCTTCACAGCCACACGGTTTCATGTTCAGTTCTACTGTGTGACATCTTGGGCAAGTACCTTCTATTATAACTCTAGAACAACCAAAGCCTTATGAGTGGAATTGGTATGTGGAAGCTGAAAGAAGCCTGTCATACACACATAGACATGCACACACACACACACACATACACACACACATATCAGGGGTGGACTGAGAGTATTAAGGGCCCTCAGTTATAACTGTTTACCAGGCCCCTTAGTATTGATATCAGTAGAGTTAACATGTAGAGTGTGGGCCCATCAGAGCTCTGGGCCCTTGGGCAGTTTCCAATTGACTGATGGCTCAGTTCACCCCTGATATGTGTGTGTGTATATCTCAGCTTGATACCATGTGATAAAAGAATGTCTGTATCATACAAGCAGTGTCATTTATTTCCGATATTCTGTGAAATTATGTCTAACGATGGGGAAAAACAACCTTTGTTTTTAAAGAGGTAAGGGTTGGCATCTAGCCATAGAAAATGTACCTCAATAGACTTCATCTGACCCATGCAAGAATGGAAAAGTGGATGTTAAAACACTGATGTTAATAACTACAAGAACTTGTATGTTGCAGTGTCTACATTGCTTTGTGAAATGATGTCTTACTTTCATTCATGAAAGGTATAACAAAGTTCTATGGGAGGTTTTTGAAAATGCTGGCTTTCATTATGGTGTTCCAAATAGATAAGAAGCATTATCCAAATTCACATCTTTGAAACCGTGCATAGATACAATTTTAATTGCTATAATATCTATCTTTTTTTGCGTTTGTAATGTGTGGAAAAATGAAAAATGAAAAAAAAAAAAGAAAGACAGACAGAATGCTTTGGTTGAAAAAACTCACCTAATTATCCAGTAATGAACCTAGCTGTTATTTGTTTAGAATAGTAAATTACTTTCTTGAGCAAGTAATCGGAAACCACACAGTAGTTATTGTTCGGAAAGAAATCAGCAGGAAAAAAGAAAAAGGGTACTTTTAGAAAGTAAATAGGAGTGACACTGCATAATCAAGACTTATCTATGAGTTACTGAATACAAATACGTAAAGTGAGGGATATAGTTGTCATCATCATCATCATCATCATCATTTCATGTCCATCTTCCATGCTGGCATGGGTTGGACAGTTTGGTAGAGCTGGCCAGCTGGAGAGCTGCACCAGGCTCCATTTGTCTGTTTTGATATAGTTTCTATGGCTGGATGCCCTTCCTAATGCTATACAGTGTACTGGGTGCCTTTTATGTGACACTGACACAGGCACTTTTATGTGACGCTGGCATGGGCACCTTCACAAGGTACCAGCACAAGTGCTTTTTATGTGACATTTACACAAGTGCATTTTACATGACATTGGTACCAGGGCCTTTTATATGACACCAGCTCAAGTGCTTTTCATGTGACACTGGCACAAGTGCCTTCTATGTGATACCAGCACAAGTGCTTTTGTACGTGACACTGACATGAGTGCCTCTTACATGACACCAGCACGATTGCCTTTTACATGACTCTTGCATGAGTGCTTTTTACACAACGCCTGTTGTAGTGAGATAGAAATTAATGTAGTTCATTTATTTAGGATTATGGATCAGACTTCTGTGGCTTTTGTTTTGTTTTTTATAATTAAACAATAACAGAATATTACATTGAGCTGCGATTAATAGACAGACTCATATATCCTTCTTTTGTTTAGGGCCCCAACAACAATAGTACTTATTGAAACATGATCTCACCTAATGGTAATTTATACAAGAAATTGTAAACTGGATGTAGGAGAATTGGTAACTTAATTAAAGATTCTGCAACTGATAATGGTGAAAATATTGGTTTTGAGTGAACGACTCCAACATCTCAGTAACTGATAGGATAATAGAATATTTTCTTAGTGTAGTACAAATATAAAAATGAGATGTATATCAATTAAGAGTGACTGTGTGGTAAGTAGCTTGCTTACCAACCACATGGTTCTGGGTTCAGTCCCACTGCATGGCATCTTGGGTAAGTGTCTTCTGCTATAGCCTCGGGCCGACCAATACCTTGTGAGTGGATTTGGTAGACGGAAACTGAAAGAAGCCTGTTGGATATATGTATATATATATATGTATGTGTGTATATGTTTGTGTGTCTGTGTTTGTCCCCCTAGCATTGCTTGACAACTGATGCTAGTGTGTTTATGTCCCCGTAACTTAGTGGTTCAGCAAAAAGAGACCGATAGAATAAGTACTGGGCTTACAAAGAATAAGTCCCGGGGTCGAGTTGCTCGATTAAAGGCGGTGCTCCAGCATGGTCGCAGTCAAATGACTGAAACAAGTAAAAGAGAGAATCTAACACTATGGTCAAAATTCATAAACACTAACAATACAGTTATTTTCATTTATCATGAGTGTTTGGTTCCAGAAGAACAACACCATGTTAAACAAATCAGTGGGTTAATGAATAAATGAATGTATGCAAAAATATAGGTTTCATTCTGAAATTCCAAGTTATTCTCCCAGCTATTTCAAACAACATCTCCAAGGACTAATAATGTCAGATACTCAATGCTTGTGTTTTATTATGCACTTAGTAGCTGCAGGATTCGTCCAGTAGAAAGTCCCCCTTAAATGTTGAATACTTCAAACCTGATGAAATGAATTGCTCTGCTAGTGAACGAGAACAATGGACACTGACATCTTGCTGCCACCTCTGTGGGGCAATTCGTTTTTGCCTAGTGTGAGGTGTTCACTATTTTTTAACACTTGGCACCTTAGGGGGACTTAGAACGTCCTCCTGAAAAACTTGGTTTGAACCCCACCTAAGCAAATTTAATTCTTGCACTTATGTATCCTGGATCTGTAATGAATGAATCAGTGATAAGCGAGGATAGATGTACCAAAGTTATTTCCTTTCATTTTTTTATTTTTATGTGGGCTAGACTCATTATATCATGTGTGAGAGGAAGACTTCCTAACATTCAGTCCAACACTCTTAGTCTGTGCAGATGGTGCTGTGCTGCTATAGCATTGTGAAGAATTATGGTGTCTACATTGAAAAACAGTCTTCAGAACTTCAGTTTGTTATAACAATTGGTTTGAAATATTTGGAACTGAGCTGTTTTAAATTGTCTCTTTCTGCCATTCTGTGTGTGGCTGGCACTTTAGAAGAAGAAGAATATCCAGATGTCAGTGCTTTACTCCAGTTACTCATAATTATTACCACACACTCTATCTATATGGCTGTTATGATGACAAATGTAACCCAGGAGACTCATCTAATCCATACAAAATTGATGATGAGATTACAGTCCTTTTTGGTGGTTAACTCATTGATCAGTTGAAAACTTACACAATGAATATCATATGGTTTTTCTTTTTACCCCTTTTCTATTACTGCAATTACTACTGCTGCTGGGGATGATGAGGCTGCTATCTGTCTTTATTGTTATTGTACATTAATTGTCAGGTCATAAGCTAGGGCTTAATGAAACTGATAGTTTTTCCGAGGTTTTTTTTGGCAGGGTGTTTTTATATATTTTTGCTCAATGTGGTTTCATTCTGAACAATTGATGCAACATCATTTTTTTTTTGTTGTTTTGTTTTTTTTTATTCTTTCCATGTACTTTCAGTTCTTTTGCATTGTGTTTCACAAGTCTTCCACCCTCTTAAAGGTAATATCCTGTTAACTTTCCCTCTCCCTTACTTCTTCCCCTTCCCCACTATCCTTTTTTTTTTTTAGTTTTGTATTTCTTTCACAATAGTTTTCAACAGCCACTTTACACTTCTAAAGTATTCAGTTCCAAATAGGAACATTTATCTTCCAAGATACAATGAAAGAAGCAAAAAAGGGAAAAACAAAAATAGATAAATCACAAAACGAGGGGGGTTAATTTGAAAAACAATTTGTAATTTTTTTCCTTTTCTTTTCTCTCACGCTTTTTTTTATTATTTTGAGACTTTCTGATGTTTCAGAATTGTCTTTAGTTTATAGTATTCTATTTACTTTCATACACATTTTATTTCGTTGTCTAGTAATACAGTGTTAGTATTTTATTTTTTTCTAGTAGATGTGTTGTATGGAACGGAACACTCCTTGACTGAGATTAAATATTTTGACATTGCTATCTTAAAGTTCTACTACTGGGGTGGGAGTTGGGGGTTACTTTAGGAGGCAGAAAGAGGGCTTTTTAAATAGAGTTTTTTTACTATGAGTGGATTGCTAACATAACTAGTAAACACTTTCAGTTTAGGTGTACATGTTGAGTAAGGTGGCAGATGAAATTTGAATGAGTGACTAAGTAAACCAGATTTCAAATGTTTGTGTTTTAAAATTAAACAGATTTAAAGTTGGATTTGTGACTGGTTGAATACTTTGCAATACTTTATTTTGCTCATCTGAATTTTTAAAATCCTTTTTGTATTGGTTTTGTTTTTTGTTTCTAGTTGAGTCATTTAAAATATGTACCAGGCATGAAATGCAACCAAATCAGCTAGCTATACCCCCTATAAATGTATGCCTTTATGGAAATGTAATACACACACACACACACACACACACACACACACATATTGGGTCATCCCATAAATAATGTGGGTTTTTTTTTATATTTCTTTTATTTTTTAAAATTAAGATAAATAGAGTTATTTTTTAATCTAAAATATACTCTCCTTCATTTTTTATAATGCTCATCTATCTATCTGGTAGACTTGCAAGGCCCCTCTTTCAAAATTCATTTGACCGTGATGAAAAATACTCCTCTAGAACTGTTCTGACCCTGTCTACAGAATTCATATTTTTTCCGTCCAAATGATTTTTAAGACTGTGGAATAAATGATAATCAGATGGAGCAATGTCTGGTGAATATGGTGGGTGGGGCATCATTTCCTATTCAAACTACTCCAATCTTAGGAATGTCATCCTTGCTGTATGTGGCCAAGCATTATCCTCATGGAAGAACACCTCTCGTCTTGAAACCAAAGATGTTTTTTTTTCTTCTAGACCTAACTTGAATGACTAGTTGAATGACCAAATCCAAGCTTTTCTGCTAATTCCTCAACAGTTACAATGGGATTTTGTTCCACTAGGGTTTGCAGGACGTCCTCATCAAGCTCTACAGATCTTCCAGGATGAGGCTTGTCTTCTAGGCTGTAGTTTCAGGTTTGGAATTTCTGGAACCACCATTGACACTGACTTACGCTTATTGTCTGATCCCCATATACTGCATTAATATTCCTCACACTTTCCATTGCATTGTTGCCTTTAGCAAAATATTCTGAAAATGCTCCTTTGTCACTTCCATTATAGCTTTGAAAAAATAACTGTTAAAATCAAACTGCTCTCTTCAAAACTTGCCTTAAGAATAAAGACAAAGGTAAAATTACTATCTGCTTTTATATCAAGTTGATGTGGGTAGTTTATCTTGTCTCCTTCTGACTTAATTCATGCAACTGGAAAAAACACGTTATTTATGGGATGACCTGATATATTCTTTGCCTTTTGCTTATTTCAGTCATATGACTGCAGCCCTGCTGGAGCATCGCCTTAAAGAGTTTTAGTTGAAGAAATTGACCTCGGGACTTATTCTTTTGTAAGCCTAGTACCTATTCTATCAATCAGTTTTGCTGAACTACTAAGTTACAGAGGCATAAACACTCCAACATCAGTTGTCAAGCGATGGTTGGGGGACAAACACAGACACAAAGATGCACGTGTGCATGCACACACACACACACACATGCTGGGCCTCTACACAGTTTCCATCAAGCAAATTCACTCACAAGGCATTGGTTAGGCTGGGGCAACAGTGGAAAGCACTTGCCTAAGGTGCTGCACAGTGGGACTGAACCTGATATTATGTGGTTGCAAAGTGAGCTTCTTTAACAGCACACTCATGCCTACTCATATGTTTATGTCTATCTGTCTGTTTATATATTTAAATTTAAAATAATTAGGGTGAAAAGTTGAATATTAATTTGATTAATATCAATTTAAAACCAGTGGTCTAGCATATTGAAAAATCTGAAGTTTCAGAAAAAATTATATTACATACATATATATATATGTGTATAACTATATAAATACAAGGGTAAAAATTATTAAAATAATAATTTATACCAGTGGTTAGCATGGGTAATAAAAGTCAGAAGGTATAAATATTTTTGTAATATAAGAGTGTATAAAAATTTATACCCAGAGAGAAGACCACCATGTGGACTTCTTACATGCTAAAAAGGACAGTCAACTTCTAAACCATGAAAAGACATTCTTATTAATTACACATTGCTTGTAGGCAAGCAGAACACTTGAATGAATAAAAATCTCAGTTGTTTTCATGGTTTAGGATTTGACTGTTCTTTTTAGCATGTAAGAAGTTCACATGTATAAATCTCTCCATGTATAAATTTTTATACACTCTTATATACATACATTTATATATATGCGCATGCTAGTAGTGGCATGCAAAAAGCATCTAGTTCACTCTGAAGAAAAGTTGTTGGCATTAGGAAGGGCATCCAGTTGTAGAAACCAAGCCAAAACGAACAGTGGAGCTTGGTACAGTCCTCCAAACCATGCTAGTGTGGAAGACGGATGTTAAAAGATGATGATGATGGTAATGATGATATATATATATAGTGGGAGAATTAATATGTATAAACAGATTAGAGAGTTGAAATATCATATAAAATTGTGTTCCAACTTCTTACTGCTAAACTGCAACTGAAGGTCTAAAGGTATCTAATTACATTAGCAATAGGGGCATTGAATACAGAGATTATGCAATGCTTGGAATAAAGTGAAGTAAGCATGCTTCACTGGATATACAATATTAGTGTGTTTGAATGATGGAGCACAAATAAGCCGAGAGGAAAACTGAGTGTGTGGGGATTCAGATGTGGTGTGCAAGAAACAAGACTGCACTGGTACAGACGTGTGATGTATATGTAGGGTGATATTTGGATAAAGAAATAGCAAAAGATCTAAGTGGGAGAGGAAGACTGAAGAAGATATGGGCAGAAGTGGTGAAAGCTGAGAAGGAGCACTGACTAGAAGCCATGACTGTGGAGAGATATTTTGTAGAATAGATTCATGAAATCCTTGCAAGCATGGAAAAAAGATGTAAAAGGATGATGATGATGGTGATGAGTAGAAATGGAAACAAAAGCCTTAATGCACAGATATTTTTTTAAACAGGGATTATAATGATTGAATGGTTAAGGTTTATAGATTAAGACCCCCAAACCTCATCCTCATCATCTTCATACATCCATTCTCCATAGGTTAGATAGTTTGACAAGAGTTTGCAAACTGGAAGGCTGCACCAGACTCCAGTCATCTGTTTTGGCATGGTTTCTATGCTTGGATACCCTTCCTCGTGCCAGCCACTTTACAGAGTGTACTGGGTGCTTTTTATGTGGTACCAGCACCAGTACTTTTTATGTGGGGTCAGCATGAGTGCTTTTTACCTATCTCCAGCATGAGTGCTTTTTATGTGGCACCAGCACCTGTGGATCACCAAGTCTTAACAGTAGCTGTTATATTATGTGCTTAGGCATTTTACATGACTATTGGTTGAATCCTGCATATCTAGAAAATAGGTATTTTGATCCATATTAGAGTGACTAGTGTTATAAAACGCACCGAGTCATTAACATATTTTGATGACATAAAATGCACATTTAAAAAAAAAATGTCTCAACAAAACTACCCTGGGTCCTCTATGAAAAGTCAGGGCCATTACATGCTTTAATGCACCAAAATCATTTTTTTCCTGTAAATGTGCTGCTGAAATTGGAGTGCATTTGATATTCCCATTTGTCTTTTAGGCCATCAAATGCAATAATTTTCTTATTTGCCTAAATAATTATATTTGAAAAACTTTGTCATTAAATGAAAAGCAAAACCATACTTTGAAAGGTTTATGAATTGTTTTTTTTATGGTTAAATAAAATAATATTCAGTAACACAGTAACATGTATGGCAAATCTGATACAAGATATTTCTCTAGACCAGTGCTTTTCAACCCCTGGGGGTCCTTATAAGATTTAGTTATTAAATTTTATGGTTATACTTCTACAGTTTTTATTCTTTTATTCTTTTACATGTTTCAGTCACTTAACTGTGGCCATGCTGAGCACTGCCTTAAAGAGTTTTAGTCAAACAAATTTACCCCAGGACTTATTCTTTGTAAGCCAAGTACTTATTCTTTGGTCTCTTTTACCAAACTGCTAAGTTATGGGGATTAAACATAACAAGCATCAGTTGTCAAGCGATGGCAGGGGGACAAACACAGACACAAAGACACACACACATAAATATATACATATACATATATACGACGATGCTCATCATATATATATATATATATATATATATATATATATATATATGATGGGCTTCTTTCAGTTTCCATATACCAAATCCACTCACAAGGATTTGGTCAGCCTGAGGCTATAGTTGAAGACACTTGCCCAAAGTGCCACACAGTTGGACTGAACCCGGAACCATATGGTTGTGAAGCGAGCTTCTTACCACATTTTTGAAACATGAGAGTCCACCAAAGTAAGATAAGATTCAAAGGAGCCCATAGATAGAAAAATAGTTGAGAACCACTACTCCAGACAATATCCCAATGCCAGATAGTATTATCTTTTATTAGTTTCAGCCAGTCTTGCATGTTTCAGTCATCTTTTTCAGCAACAGATTGGATTTGAAAACTTAAACTCTGTAAAAAAAATTCCATGCAACGACTCGTATTTTTCAAATCACATCTGGCTTTGAATTGTTTCCAAATATCACTTTACATACGTTTTTGGTTTTTTGTCTTTCCCACCTAATCTCCTAAACCCATCACAACATGAGTTTTTCCAAATGTTTTATATGCCATCTGTTCACTGTTTGGACCTTTATCGTTTTGTCTCTTTGGAAATAGTCTTGATTTCTACACAGTCTCATGATTCTATTCAATCATGTTGTTGTCAATAAATACTACTGAAGTAGATTGAATTCTATGTTGAAGCAACAACAACATCAACATCATTTAACATCCACTTTTCCATGCTTGCATGGGTCAGATAGAATTTGTTAAGGAAGAATTTTTTACTGCTAGAAGCCCTTCCTGTTGTCAACCCTCACCTTACATTCCAAGCAAGATAATCTTTCCCTATAACCAGACATGTTTTGCATAGCAGATTAGAAACAACCTCATTTGACTGTGGTGCTCATTTACACCTATCACATGATGTCTAGACAAAGATACACACATGCACACAAACAATAAATGATAGAAAGGTTAGTTAATAAACAATGACTTCTAGCTGATAAATTCAGCAAAGAAAATTACTAGAATATAATCCATATCTGTATATGAGATATTCATTGTCACTATATATGTATTCACCAATGTAACTACCTCTTGCCAGAACATGCTGGGTACCAAAACTGAAGAGCCTCTAAATCAGTGATACTCATCCATTTTTTTTATCCATGGACCCCTTTGATTACTATTTTATTCTGGTGGACCCTATAGACATCCAATGCTTAAAAACTTATTTTATAGATACTTCTTTCAAAATTCCTATTTTGTTATTCACTCATTTACTTATACAGGTTCAACTATGTAAAATGTTAGAGAAAGAAACGTAGCTGTTTCTTGCAATGCACACATTTAGATCAGAACTTTTCATGGACCCTTAAAATACTACTGTGGATCCCCAATTGATTATTTTGCTAGCGTGGACCTCCCAAAATCTTATATGGACCCTGGTTGAGAACCACAGCTCTAAATGATTGTATGAAGGATATATGATAATATACCTCTACATAAGGCAATGAGCTGGCAGAACTGTTAGCACATCAGGCGAAATGCTTAGCGGTATTTCGTCTGCCATTACGTTCTGAGTTCAAATTCTGCCGAGGTCAACTTTGGTCTTTCATCAATTAAATAACTACCAGTTACATACTGGGGTAGATGTAATTGACTTAATCCCTTTGTCTGTCCTTGTTTGTCCCCTCTATGTTTAACCTCCCTGTGGGCAATAAAGAAGTAAATATACCTCTACATGCACTGTCTAAAGCAAAGTCAGAACGCTTTTCATTCAAGGTTATATTTCGTACTCATGTTTAAACTGGAGCTAAACAAAATCAACAGATATTCTTTATTTCTAGTATGATATGCCCCAGATTTGAAACTGGTTTCATATATCTGAATGAAACCAGTTCAGTAATAATAGCCACATGGTTCATAGATCAATTACCAACAAGTGTTTATTGGTTTCAGTAATAATTATAGCCAGGTATAATGTAGGACCAGAATGTGTAGAAATAACTATAAAATACTGAAAGATATAAACCTTAAATATTATGATGACTATGAAATTAAGAATTTAATTGTTAATGAAGGGCAGCAGTGACAGAGAGTAATCAATAATAGCTCTGGTTAATGGATTATAATGTTATTGATATCTTGTGTAGTTCTTACAATAAACTTTGAGGCCTTACAGTCAGATATATAGAGTTACCAAGGCGGCAAGCTGGCAGAATCATTAGCACTTCAGAGAAAATGCTTAGTCGCATTTCTTCCGGCTCTTTATGTTCTGAATTCAAATTTTACTGATGTCAACTTTGCCTTTCATTCTTTCGGGGAAGGGGGGGGGACAAGGTAAGGTGGTGGGAGGGGGGTCGATAAAAATAAAGAAATCAGTCAAGTACTGGGGTCAGTGTAATCAACTTATCTCCTTTCCTCAAAATTGCTGTCTTTGAATCCCACAGCAGACCAGCATCATCATCATCATTGTTTAACGTCTGCTTTCCATGCTAGCATGGGTTGGATGATTTGACTGAGGACTGGCAAACCAGATGGCTGCTCCAGGCTCCAATCTGATCTGGCAGAGTTTCTACAGCTGGATGCCCTTCCTAACGCCAACCACTCCGAGAGTGTAGTGAGTGCTTTTACATGCCACCGGCACGAGGGCCAGTCAGGCGGTACTGGCAACAGTCACGCTCAAGTGGTATTTTTTATGTGCCACCTGCACAGGAGCCAGTCTAGCGGCACTGGCAATAACCTAGCTCGAATGTTTTTCACGTGCCAACGGTACAAGTACCAGTAAGGCGAAGCTGGTAATGATCACGTTTGAATGGTGCTTTTTACGTGCCACTGGCACTCATATTTACTTATACGCCATGGAAACTAAGTAATCAGCTTTATGAATCCTTGGCCTCAAGAAGAAGTTTGCTTGGTGTAGGCATGGCTGTTTGTTAAGAAGTTTGCTTTGTAATCACATGGTTCCAGGTTCAGTCCCACTGTCTGGCACCTTGGTCAAGTGTCTTCTACTATAACCTCAGGCCAACCAAAGCCTTGTCAGTGAATTTGGTAAATGAAAACTGAAAGAAGCCCATCATGTGTGTGTCTTTGTGTCTGTGTTTGTTCCCCACCAAACACTTAACAACTGGTGTTGGTGTATTTACATTCCCATAACTTAGTGGTTTGACAAAAGAGTCTAATAGAATAAATACTAGGCTTTAAAAAAAATAATAAGTCCTGGGGTCAATTTGCTCAACTAAAACCCTTCAAAACAGTGCCCCAGCATGACCACAGTCTTATGGCTGAAATAAGTAAAAGGATAAAAGGGTAAAAGAATAGTTACCATTAAGGCGGCGAGCTGGCAGAAACATTAGCAAGCTGGGCGAAATGCTTAGTGGTATTTTGTCTGCCGTTACGTTCTGAGTTCAAATTCCACCGAGGTCGACTTTGCCTTTCATCCTTTCGGCGTCGATAAATTAAGTACCAGTTATGCACTGGAGTTGATGTAATTGACTTAATCCCTTTGTCTGTCCTTGTTTGTCTCCTCTATGTTTAGCCCCTTGTGGGCAATAAAGAAATAAGAATATAGTTACCATACCAACCACATGATAATCGAGTAGGTTAGGATGCTTTGGATTTTAGTGCCATTTCAACAAAAAAAATAAATGAAAAAAAGAAATTCAGTCCTTTGACATGTAAAACTAGTATTTTAGACAGTCATCAGTTGAGTATTACTGGAACATGAGAGGTTTCCTCTAAGGTTAAAATTCTCAATGATATAAAGACAAAGAGCACACAACTTTGATTTCCTATAATCTTCAAGTATCTGTGATTTCTCGGTTTTGTTGACACCTCATCCAACTCTGCACCACTTCTCTGTTCTCTGTAAGATAACACATTATTATGATGATATACCAGTCTTGATAATATTAACCACTAAAGTTTCCTTTTTGTGTTTTTGAAAGCTGGTAATGTGTGATTTAAGAGTAATTTGGTTATTGTTTCTTGCAGAGCTTTTGACCACTTAAAGCCTCCCCCTCACCCCATTAGCATTGAACAAAGAGAAGTTGTTAAATTGGTAGGCAAGATTATGAATGGTTTCAAATTTTGGCACAAGGGCAGCTATTTGTGGGAAGGGGAAGGGGATAAATCAACTGGTACTTATTTTATCGACCCCTCAAGAAGATGAAAGACAAAGTCAACACTGACAGAATTTGAACTCAGAACATAAAGGCAGATAAAATGTCACAAAGCATTTTACCAGGTGTGTTAACGATTCTGCCTGTTCACCGTCTTAAGACCAAATTTTAATTGTTTGTGAGAAAAGTATTCTTGCATGTTTCTGGCCAATGCTTTAATGCCCTGTTACTTTCCTTATTATTCTTTGTATTATAGGTACAAGGCCTGAAATTTTTTGGTCTATTACATTGATCCCAGTACTTGACTAGTACTTATTTCGTCCACCGTAAAAGGATGATGAAAGTCAACCTTGGTGAAATTTGAATTCAGAATGTAAAGGCAGATGAAATGCCGCTAAGCATCTTGTCTGGTGTGGTAACGATTCTGTCAGGTCACTACCTTAACCCTTTTGTTACCAGTCTGGCTGAAACCGGCTCTGGCTCTGAGTACAAATGTCTTGTTTCCATAAGTTTTGAATTAAAATCTTCCACCAAACCTTAGTCACAATTTAAGTTCCTAACACTAGCTTAACGATAACTAAATTATTTTATTAAATTCTTTGTTATATTTAAAATTAATTGAAAGAAACACAGAGCATCTCAACAGGAACATGGTAACAAAAGGGTTAACCTTCATTCTAATAATCAAACCACTTTACTAATTGTTTAGGTTGATATTAGCAAGGAAAATCATTCCATCCAAAATCTCTGGAGAAAATGTTTGTAAAATAGGAGTTTGAGATGTTTTGGCACAGCTATTTTCATGCCGCTTATATGGCATTGCTGATTTAGCACTGACTTGACATCAGACATTTTAATGTTTCTCATATTTTATCCCTCCTCTCTCTCTCTCTCTCTCTCTCTCTCTCTCTCTCTCTCTCTCTCTCTCTCTCTCTCTCTCTCTCTCTCTCTCTCTCTCTCTCTTTCTTTTTATATATGTGAGCATATTTCTCTTATGCATATGAATAGAGGGGAATGTGTTTATGTCAATTGTGTGCATTTAATGAATTGCAATGTCTCTCTCTCTCTCGATCTGTATGTGTACATTTCTGTGCACACACATTTGCTTCCAGTGCCAAAAAGTGCTGTCACCAAATCATCTGTGACCAGACAGCTGCACCAAATTGCCTTATTTTGGTAAAATAGTTGTTAAATATGTTACGATCTGTTTTACTTACTAAAATGAGCAGGATGGCTTTGCAGGGAAAAATAGATATATAGATTATGGAACCCTGAATAAAAGTTTTCCAACAAGTACTTTTCTAAATTTAGGTTAAAACATGTTATGTCGGGAATTAATCCCACTCCTCTTTATTATCTTCACTGTCCCTAATTATGTTGATAATACCTCTTCTTCCTCTTTGTCATCACTGCTGCTATGCTTATCATTGTTAAATTTTGGAGTTTTGAGAATTTGTTTTTAAGTTTTATAGTTGGAGTTCCTTCCTACTTCTATCTACAGGCATTCCGTTGGTTACGACAATGAGGATTTCAGTTGATCTGATCAATGGAAGAGCCTCCTTGTGATATCAACGCGCAAGTGGCTGGGCACTCCACAGACATGTAGTTTTTAGGTAGATTCAGCATGATACAAAATGTGAAAAAGCTGGCCATTTGAATTACAGGTACTACTCATTTTTGCCAGCTGAGTGGACTGATGCAATATGAAATAAAGTGTCTCGCTCAAGGACACAATGTGCCACCACAAATTGAACTCATGACCTTGTGATCATGAGCCAAATACCCTAATCACCAGGCCATGCACCTTCACCTGCTATCTATGGCAGAACAGAAATAATGTGTTTATTATGTCATCTAAAATTGTTTTTGCAAACCTGATGTTTCTTTTTTTTTTTTCCCCTCCCTATTTTCTGTCTTTTAGTTTCTTTTTTCTGTCATGCTATGCTGGAGCACCACCTTGAAGGGTTTTAATCAAGCTAATTAACTCCAGTACTCATTTTTAAGTTTGGTACATACTTTAGTGATCCCTTTTGCCTAGTCACTCAGTTATGGGGACATAAGCAAACCAACACTGGTTGGTAAGTGGTGGTGGCAGACAAACACACACACACATACACACACATGATGGGCTTCAACACAGTTTCCATCTACTAAATTCACTCACAAGACATTCGTTGGCCAGGAGCTTTAGTAGAAGACACCTGCTCAAAGTGCCTCACAATAGGACTGAACCTGAAACCACATGGTTGCAAATTAAGCTTCTTAAACATACAGCCTTGTGTTGGTTTTATTTCAGACTGATTACTTTCCAAGTGAAGTAACTTCATTATGACATAAGGATCCATTTCTTTCTTTCCTAGGTTAGAATCTAAAGGTTAAGAGAAGAGATCTGGAGAAAAGCTTGGATGGTGTTCATTGCATAATGAGCCAAAAATATGCAGAGTGAAAGTTGGTATAGGATGTTTAGAGTCAATGGGGAGAACTGACAGTTTGTACAAGACATAAGCGAATATTTGAAATGTGCTATTATACGTTTGTATTTACAATTCAAGTCTTTTATAATTTTCTTCAAGTTAAGTCAAAATGCAAAGACATCATTAGTGTAATAGATAAAATATCACCATATTTAGAGCTACAATTCTTTTGGTTCTCATGTTGAATCTAGTCAAAGATTAATTTTGCCTTCCATCCTTCCAGAGCTGATATAAGTACCAGAGAAGTATTCAAGTCAATTTAACTGGCTTTATACATGTAAGAAATTATTTTGTATCTTAATTTTACAAAGAGAGGTGGATTAGTAGATTTTGGTAGAGTATTGAACAAAATGATTTGCAGTATTTAATCACTGTCCTTTACATTCTGTTTTCAATTCCTGCCAGGATAGGTGGGATTTTTCTCTCTTCCTTCCCAAGTAGTTAAAGATTGCAACTTCTTCAGGGCTTTTTAGCAGTAGCAAGAATATTTTTTTTAAAGTTATTTACTTGTGCATACTTTCAGTTTTAAGTAATAGCTACTTTAATGAAAGTAAGGATATAGTTCTTGGAATGTGTTAGATACATTTTCTAGCAGTTGAAACTGATTAGTGTTAGGCACTTAATGAGCAATATAGAAGTTGCTGCAGCAACTGGTAGGTTGCTTGTTCCCAATTTTTTTGACTCCCTTTTTTTTATGATATCTCAGTTTACATATAAGAGGAAGTTAGTAAGATTCTTATCAAGCTGTTACTTTGAATTAAAAAAACACATTGAAATTTAAGCTTCATGTCATTCATGTTTTTATGTCCATTTCCCGTCTTTCCATCTATCACCTCGTTTTACATATTACTTCAAATGGTTAAAAAAATGAGTGAAATTATATTAAGTTTTACCTAATAGAACAGAATTGTGTTAGTAACTGAGATAAACAGACAGATATTAAGTTGGAGATATTTTTGTGGAGAAAGAGTGTATAAAGAAAGAGTAGGTGAACTTTATGAGGGATTTTAAATATCTTCATTTTGAATATCTGTTGCATTTTCTTGTAACTGTAAGATATTCAAATGAGCCAGTTTTGTGAAGATTCAGGCGAAAAAAGATTTTTTTAGTTCCAGGCAGATATCCATCTCTTCTCTATCCACCCACTATTCAACCTGAAATGAAAACTGGTGTTAAACTTTTCTGTAATTCTGTAATTTAGGGGCTGTGTCTGAAAGATAATGAATGATATAACATTTTTTTTTATTATTTTAAGTAAATGCATGTTAAAAAGCACGCTTGCAACAGTTGATATAATGCTTGAATACAGGATACAATCACATTTTCACTGCAGGAATTTCATTTGAACTTCTTTGTATTGAAGCTTAACTTCAGTAACAAACTCTTTCATAATTTAAAAATAGATGCCAAATAGTTTCAACAAAATTGTTTTGTCTAATATGTAATACAGTAAAAATGAAAAATAAAAAGATGAGTTATGTTAGGTTGCCATAAAAAAATCCCTAATGCTTTAAGCAGAACCCTTCATTGGATAATGAAATAATATGAAAAAAACAGAGCATAAAATAATATTTTTCATTATTTAATTGTTTATGGGGTTTGTAAGAGGAAACAGGGCAGTACTCATGACCTTTTTGCAGGGCTCTTCAGACCAATGGGTTAAAGCAGTGGTTCTCAGCTGGGGTTTATATGGCCCCTGAGGGCTAAGGGGATCATATACAAATTAAATTGATTATACTTCTACAATACAATACAAAATATTTTAATAATTGTTTTTATACAATTCCTAATAATATCTAATTATAAAAATATAATAAAATTTTATCAACATTGATTGGCTAGGAGGATTCATCTGAGTAAAATAGGGCTCAAAGGGGTCCATAGGTGAGAAAATGGTTGGGAATAAGGCATCAAAATATCAAGTTACCTACAGACTTGGTTTGAATGCTTGGAACAGAGTGAATTCCAGTAAAGGCACCTAAGGGTGATGGATTAATTCTTTTGCCTAAGAATAGGTATAACTAATCCAATAAGCTTCTACACAGTTTCCATTGATTCATTTTTATCCACATGGCTTTGGTTGAGTGGTAGGAAACACTCATTTCAGGTGTCATGCAATGAGATTGAACTAAGAATCATGTGATTGTCAGCCAAACTCCTTGAAACATATGGCCATGCTTGGTCTTTACCTGAAATGTTAGATATTTCTTCTTATTACTACAATCTAATTATACACCCAATAATTTGTTTCTATTATACTGACACTTACTGGAGCATACCTTTACTAATCTCTTCAACCATTTGTGGTTGTATTGTGTTTTATCTTGTACCAATTGCCTTGGCAAGATTTAGAGGCTTTTAAAAATTCATTCAATTTGTAAGAATGTTGAAATGAAGGTTTTATAGCTTGGCGGTTCTTCTAATGCAAAATACTCAAAGAGTGTGCAAATATTGGGTTAAAAATCCCTTTAGATAGTAAAGTCAAAGGCTATCCACATTATTTATAGCTTTATCTACTTTCATGTCTCCTGAAGTTTCTAATTTCTTATGTCATAAACTCAAATATTACTTTGAAGTAGCACTTTGCTTTCAAATTATCTGGCAGAGATAATTAGCCTCTTGCCTTGTCTTAGGATAGAGATTTGAACTCTTAACCTAGTCAGTACATTACTTTATTTAGATATAACAGTAAACAGTCTGGTGCTGGCTTCTGTATAAGTTAGTCTGGAGTAATCAAAACAAATATATGGCTACAGGTGTGGCAGGAAGTCTGCTTCTCCTCCACATGGTTCTGAGTTCAGTCCCATTGCATGATACCTTGGGCAGGTGTCTTCTACTTTAACCTCAGGCTGATCAAAGTTTTCTGAATTTGGTAGACAGAAACCAAAAGAAGCCTGTTGTGTGTGTGTGTGTTTTGTGTCTGTGTTTGTCTCCCACCACCACTTGACAACTGGTGTTGGTTTGTTTACATCCCTGTAAGTTAGTGGTTTGGCAAAAGAGACTGATAGAATAAGTACCAGGGTTTACAAAAAAATAACGAGCACTGGGGTTGATTTGTTTGAGTAAAATTCTTCAAGGTGGTGTCCCAGCATAGCTGCAGTCTAATGATTGAAACAAGGAAAAAATAAAAGACATAATTGAGATGAACAACCAATTTACTGTTTAAATGAGGTTTCACAAATAAATAAAAGTTGAAACAACACACATAAACACATTCCTCTGAGCAATCAGAAAAATTTTCAATGTTTATAGATAAATTCTCTTTGTACATTGAAATTTTGCCCAAAAATATTAACATCAGAGCTTTCATTAATTTAATGATCTTGAATGCTTTTGATCATATCAAAAGTATATTAAAATGTTGCTTGACAGAGATGTCAGGGTATGGTGATGAGAATGATGAAAAGTAAAGAATTTGAAAAATTTCCTAGATTGGTTCTGTTTCCATGATAATTTTGAAAAATATTAAAGGTGGTAAGCTGGCAGAATTGTTACTGCACTGGGAAAAAATTCTTAGTGTTATTTCTTCCGAATTTATGTTCTGAGTTCAAATCTACTGATGTTGACTTTACCTTTCATTCTTCAGGGCTGATAAAATAATACCAGTTGATCACTGGGGTTGATGTAATCGACTTATCCCTTCTCCTGAAATTGTTGGCCTTGTACCAAAATTTGAAATCAATTTTTAGAAATATTCTTCAATGTATTCTTCAATAAATTGTGATGTACATTTTAATATTTCCATTAAACCAAAAGTATATGTTTTTATATCTATAGATATATGTTTCTGATATTTAATACTTACACTTTTCCTCTTCCATATTCATTCACAACAATAATAATTGGTTCCTATTCGTATGTAACCTTTATATAAGTAGTTATACTTTCTTGTTTCGTGTATATGTGTGTGTGAACATGTGTGTATGTTTGTGGTACTGTATAATATAAAATACAACAATTATTCATATATTGTAGTGGGAGATGTTTATGGTGGTAATTCCTACAGAAAATTGTGATAAACGAAAGGCTACAACATTGTGACTTAATGATTTTCATGATTTTGCAAAAGGTTAATTGGTCCCATTTGTGTAAGTTCTATTTAATGAGTAGTCAGGCATTTTTTTAACATTATACAATAATCTGTTAGATTTCTGGTTTTCTGTTAACTTTGTATAAAGCTGTTACTGCTTAGACTGCCGATGAGAGAAACTTGGTTTCCACTGAAATTTGCAACCGTACCAGTTTGCTATTCAGTACATTAAAGTACTTTCCCATAGGATAGCTTTTCTTTCTTTCCTTTTTTTATTTATATATATATATATATATATATATATATATATATATATATATATATATATATATATATATTATTGAAATCCCTCTTCTGAATACAGAGGAAGTTAAGCAATTTACATGTTGTTTATTAAATTTGGCTGGCTCTTAATGGTATAAAAGGGAGTGGGGTGTCACCAAAGCATTTTAGTCCCATGTCTTTTACCCATTTAACTGTTTGCACTGCTCTGACAATGTTTCAAATTTGTTTTATTTGTCATTGATCTTGCTTACTCAAACTTCATCAGCTTGTTTAACTATTCAAGCAGCTGTTCTGGATAAAACACTCATTTTTTAACCTGTTTTTTTTTTTTTTCTTTTTTGAAATGTACTCACAATTTTCATTTGTGTTCATACTTCAGTCAAAAGTAGAGTTGAAATTTTCCATAATTAATAAATGCAGCTAAATATTCCACAAGATGACCAATATTAATCATCATTATCATCACTATTGTCATGTTAAAATATTGTAGAATCATGTTAGAATTCTGCACACTTGTACATGGTTTCAAGTAGAACTTTACACATTAATTGTAAAGTTGTAGTATTTTTGTGACCAAATTACACTTTACTAGAAAGAAAAAGAGGAATATAAAAAAAAACAGTAATTCTATCAAAAGATGTCTTGGGCCTTTTTTTTTTTTTTTTTACCAATTTTTAATTAAATACATTGTGTTTGGATTCATTTTGGGAATAATCAAGA
>NC_043004.1:5668917-5683917 GCF_006345805.1 Octopus sinensis
TCTCAGGAAGAGACATAAGGGATGGAGAGTCGTTGAAGAGGTCACAGGTATGTGATGAAATATTTCCAGACAATGGATATAAAATAAGAAAAAATAATAAACAAATGATGAACGAATATATATAGTGCATGTGTTTATTTGGCAAGAAGCAAAAAGTGACCATCCTGAAATATAACAATATTTGTTTCAACACAATTTCACATCAGGAATCTTGCAAAACAAACACATAAAAAAAAAATATATATATAGGCGTAGGAGCGGCTGTGTGGTAAGTAGCTTGCTTACAAATCACATGGTTCTGGGTTCAGTCCCACTGCGTGGCACCTTGGGCAAGTGTCTTCTACTATAGCCTCAGGCCGATCAAAGCCTTGTGAGTGGATTTGGTAGACGGAAACTGAAAGAAGCCCGTCGTATATATGTATATATATATATATATGTGTGTCTATGTTTGTCCTTCACAACTGATGCTGGTGTGTTTACATCCCCATAACTTAGCAGTTTGGCAAAAGAGACCGATAGAATAAGTACTAGGCTTACAAAGAATAAGTCCTGGGGTTGATTTGCTCAACTAAAGGTGGTGCTCCAGCATGTCCACCAGTCAAATGACTGAAACAAGTAAAAGAGTAAAGAGTATATATATATATATATATATATATATATATATACTACATTTATTACATAAATATACTATATATCACAATATGTGAAAGTGGTTAAGATGTTGCACTCATGACTGTGAGATCGTGGGTTTGATTCCCATACTGGGCATTGCATTGTGTTCTTGAGCAAAGCACTTCATTTGACGTTACTCTGCAATCATTTCGACATCTGACATGTGGCACCCAGTTGCACCTGTACAGGTAATGTCAATTTGATGGAGGGTGTGAGCTTATGTGTACACAAACATTTAATCACTATAAACAAATCATCTGTGTGGTTGTTCAGTAAGAAATTGCCGAACCCTCATACATCATCTAATGACAGGAGAGTCCATTATATATATGTGTGTGTGTGTGTACTATATTTCCTATGTAAATATACTATATATATATATTGTGATAGACGATATATGTAGCTGCAAATATTTTGTTTTAATTAAATCTTGGTTGGGGTAGGACTTGCAACTTTGACCCTGTTAAATCCTCACCAGCAACGACTACCTAATTAGATCCATGGGTTGGAGGCTTGTCACTTGAGTGGTGCTAAGGTGTAGGAGGGAATCACCAACAAATGATGGATGCAGTGACACACTGTTACAGCACATGCCCCACCATACAGTACAGAATCTTGATTTTCATATGAGGTACAGCTGTTGCTGTGTGGTAAGAAGCTTGTTTTCCAACTGCATGGTTTCAGATTCAGTCCCGCTGCATTGCACCTTGAGCAAGTGTTTTCTACTATGGCTCTGCAGCTACCAATGCTTTGTATGAATTTAGTAGATGGAAACTGAAAGAAGCCCATCATATATGTGAATGTGTTACTGTTTCTGTGACTTGATGTTATGTGATAGTTGTAAGCAAGTGTAATACAAGCAGTGTTTTTAAATTCCAGTCTTCTGTGAAAACATATCTGGTCATGGGAAAATTTTACCTTATTTGGAAACAGAGGAAGGTTGGTGACAGGAAGGGCATCCAGCCATAGAAATTCTACCTCAACAAATTCCGTCATGAAGAAATGGACATTAAAACAATGATGATGATGCTGATTTTGTTCAAATGTTTCTTCCGCCTATTTATGATTGATTTGTTTATAGAAGAGGAAATAACAGCAAATATGTCACTGATTGACCTAGTAGGCATTCAAATTGACTGAAATCTTGCTATAGTTACTCAATCATTACTTAATGATGCTTTTGCAAAAATATTTGGAAGAAGTTTTTGGTAAAAAAGATTTATTTCCATATTAATTGTGTCTATGAGCGAACTTGATGATAGTGTAAACAAAATTGTATGGTTCCTATTTCAATAGCATTTATTTCATTTATATATTATTACTTGATTGAAACATAAACTTTTAATTCTGTGGTGATAGACAACCCTGAAAATATTTGATAGATTAATCTTTTATTCTTTATCTGTTTCTTGTTTCATTCATTGGACTGTGGCCATGCTGGAGAATGGCCTTGAGGTGATTTAATTGAACAAATCAACCCCAGTACTTGTCTTTTAGGTCTGGTACTTAGTCTTTCAGTGTATTTTGCCAAGCTGCTATGTTATGCAGATGTAAACAAACTAACACTGGTTGTTTATAGTGGTAGAAGGCAATAAATACACACACACACACACACACACAACAGGCTTCTACACCAGTGTCCATCTATCAAATTCACTCACAAGGCATTAGTCAACCTGGAGCTATAGTAGAAGCCATTTGCCCAAGGTACTGCACAGTAGGACTGAACCTGAAACTATATAGATGCAAAGCAAGCTTCTTAACCACACAGCTATGCCTAATTTCTTTTCTGGTTTTTTTTTTGGTTTTTTGGGCAAATTTCTCTTTACATTAGTTTTATAATTGCATTAATCAGAAAATTTTTATATAAATATTATAAAACATATAAGATTAAAGCATACTTCTTTTTACATTAAATCAGATATTATCATGGCAGCTTTGACATGTTTTACTATTTTTATACCATTGTAACAAGGACTGGGACTTAATAGCTAAAGACATTATTCTGTGCCCGTAGGTTATGGTGGCAGATTATATTACTTGACTTCGTCCACCCAACTGAAAATAGGTACTACGCTAGCTTCATTAGCAAATAGTTAATATCAAGCACAACATCCAGCTGTAAACACCTGTTCCAACATTTTCATACTGATATCTTGATGTTCATAACCAACCAACAAGGTAAGAAAAGCAGGTGTAAAATGGTTAAAAAAAAATCTGTGGTATGAACGAACATTAACTTAATAATAATATAGATATAATAATATAGATTTTCCCTCCCGATGATTCATCTGAATGAATGAATGTCGTGTTAGCTTAAAATGAAAGGAAATTAATATTCTCACTTTTGCTGATAGAATTCATTTAAATTGCTTGTTTTAACACCAGTGTCCCATTGTGTCCAACTAACTTTGTCTTTTATCTTTTACTTGCTTCAGTCATTGGACAGCAGCCATGGTAGGGCATCACTGCGTAGGGTTTTTTTTTACTCGCAAATCAACCCCACTGCTTATGTTTTGCTTTTTTTGTATTTTTTAAAGTCTGGTACTTATTCTGTCAGTCTTGTTTGCCGAACCATGAAGTTAGGGGGGATGTAAACAAGCCAGTACTAGTTATTATGCAGTGGCGCGGGGAGGTGACAGACAAATAGACACACACACACACATACATGTGGGTGTGTATGTTTATATATATATATATATAGGGAGAGTTTACGAAAAAAACAAAAGACGAAGACAGGCGGTGTACAAAACAAACAGATGTATTAGTATAATGCTCAGGAATAGAAAAAGTCTTTTACGTTTTGAGCCTAGGCTCTTCTACAGAAAGGGACACAGAAAAAACAAGGAGTGAAAAAAATGTGTGTAGTGGCTAACGATCTATCATGGCGACTGATACATACATACATACATACATACCTACATAGTTTGATTGATAGATAGATAGATGTCAGGTTTCCACTCAGTTTTCATCTTCTGAATTCACTTACAAGGCATGGTTAGTCCAGAGCTATAGTACACAACACTTGCCCAAGGTGCAATGCAGTGGGACTGAACCCCAAACCACATGGTTACAAAGCATGCTTCTTAACTACGCAGCCATTCCTGTGCCTATTTATTAAATTTACTTAACCATGCTTAGAACTTCACTCTTCTCCGTTGATTCTTTAAATATGTTTCATTATATTACTGATCGCATATATTATGGCACTTAAAAAGCTCCTTCATAAATTATACTTTTTTTTTGTTAACACTTATACATTGGTTTGCATCTGATTATTTTACCAAATAGTTTCAGTTTTATTATTCATATAATTCAGTTAACTCTTACTCTTAAATACTCCATTTCTAACTTTATAAGGACCTTCTTGTTGTCACAAGAACTGCTTATTACCTTTGCTTTAGTGAAGGCAGAAGTATTATTTTCAGTCGCATTTGTTTGTTTGGATTCGGATGAAACTTTCAGGGATGTTTGACCTCATGACTAGCATGAACTGATTAGATTTTGGGATCAATCTGATATCAGACAAGGCTTCTGGATTATTTTTCTGGTTTTTTTACTTAAATTTTGAGAGCAGTCAGGTTCATTTTTAGTATTCCCATTTGTGAGAGAAGTCAAATTTATTTCAGATATTCTCATTTTAAAAATAATCTCTGGCTTATCACTGAGAGGATATTGGTGTTGCCTTGGCAGAGGTTTGCGCTCACAGAGTGCTCTTGTTATATTTATTATCAAACAGATTAATGCTCATAATATCTAAACTTGCCCAATTTTTAATATAGAGATAGAGATTACATGTTGAAGTCCTCACTCATGAGACAAGTGCAATGATAAAATGAGAATTATCAAGTTTTTGCAAATTAAATAATTCTTTAATCTGCTACCTCTGTGCTATACATAGATCAGCTCTGAATTAGCTGACCACAACTATCAAACAACAACAATTTGAGTAATCAAGGAGGCTTCTACAGGGTCACTAAACATCTTAGAAATAGCAACAAAATCTCCCTCGATTTACATCTTACCATTTTAAAAAAGGAAGGACTTATTGAATCATGTAGTCAAAGATACATTTTATTTGAAAATACGAAGGGATGCTGCTCATAGCTGAAATGTCTTTGATCAAAAGTCTGTTTGATGAAGGCTGACCTTGGGTTAAACAACAATTGCCATTTTTGGTGTCTATTTTCTATATGACCACATGACCTAAATTTGCATTGATACAGTCTGCTATATACAGAAGTCT
Source organism: Octopus sinensis (assembly GCF_006345805.1). Taxonomy (NCBI): domain Eukaryota; kingdom Metazoa; phylum Mollusca; class Cephalopoda; order Octopoda; family Octopodidae; genus Octopus; species Octopus sinensis. The sequence continues at coordinate 5,673,836 of NC_043004.1, forward strand.
TCATCAAGCTTATCTTAGACTTACTTATTACATCTATGGTACCTTTCTCTTCTTATTTTGTTCTATTAGTAGTAAGTCTCTAATTTCATTCTTTACATCTTCTAACCATATAAAATAACACTCTAGTTATATAGCTTGCATAACTCATCTCTTATATGTAAAGAAACTTATTTTCTCGACAGTCTGATAAAAAAATTCCCCAGATTTCATTCAGTCTCTAAGAAACATAAACTCTAGTTGCTGTGCTTTCTCCAATCAACTCCCTTGTCAATGTATGATATGCTTGTTAGATAACCAAAATTTACTATATCTAATAGCAGCTTGCTACCAAAATAAAATTTATCTTCAAAAATGTTAATAATGGCAGCTTTATTTGTTTTCCACCAACTCCACCAGACTATGGGCTCAGCCCAACCAATACAATGTTGTATTAAAACACAATAGAATCATAGCATTGTTGTTTACTGAAAGCATCATTGTCCTCCTCAACTTGATGACATGTTTGATATAAGCCTTAATATTATGTCTCTTCTCTTTATACTTGTTAAAATAGAATTTTGTTTTTGTTAAGTTTCTCTCCCAATATATCCCAAAACCTAAAAGTTCAAGTATACGTCTGAACACATTCTGTAATTCTATATACAACCCATTTTATTTTATTTTATTTCAACGTATATTTATTTCAAAATATTTCAGTTGTATTTGTACTTTTCAAATTTCACTCTTGACAGAAATGATTCAGTGTTGCTATTTGTAAAAGCTGCCCATTGCCTCTACAATCCTTAGCCAGCTGCATTCTAAATATCTACATATTAGTTATCACTTCAGCTCCTTTCTCATTTTCACCTTACTTTCCCTGGAGACAATAAATACACCAGAGTAACAATATTTATTGTTTTATCTCCATTACTATGTTTGGTCTTTTGAGGCAAATTCTTTTATCTCTATACATGTATAATTTTCAATTTTGTTTATATTACTTGTGTTCACTTGTGTTTGTGTTAGACATATCAGCTGTTGGCTGATATTTCTACAGTTTCCCCTCTTTTGCTTTGCTTTTACTGTAGTGTATTCCAAATCTTTCAGTGATGTTGCCACTAGCCTAACATTGCTACTTTATCATATTACTGTTCATATTCAGTTTGGCTTCAGAGAACTAATAATGTAGTCTTTGTTATTGGTAGTTCTGATTGGGTTTGTGGTTGAACATTGTCCTAGACAAGTTGGGATTATTTGTCATTCTTTATCTTCAGGACCACATTTAAGCCAGTTTACAACCCTTAAAACCAATTCCTATTTTGGGAATTTCTCCATATGATGGTCTTTTTCTTCTTGTATTGTTACTGGTATTTTGCCACTACCTGTAATAGTAGGGGTACTGAGTAGTCTAGTTTGTACATAAGAAAAGAACAGATATAGTTCTTTTTGAGAAAGGGAAAACATTATCTGTGTTGAGTTTGCTGGAAGCTTGGCAGAGAGAGAGAGAGAGAGAGAGAGAAAGAGAGGGGGTGGGAGTGCTTAAAGGGAGAGAATTGCTTCTAAGTCTTTTTTTTTTTCTCATCTTGGGTTGAAATTTATTAATGGAGAGTGAAAAGTGGAGAGAGGATACATATTTTTCACATGAATTTATTTTCTTATTAATAATGTAGTAGTTGTTTATGGTTTCATTTTGCCTTATTTTAGGGCTCATCATAACAGCACAACTTGAGATTTTAAAGTTAGTCAATCTAAAGTCACTTAAGATTATTCAACATTTACATTTTATTTTATGAATTAGGTCTACTCAATGGTCTCTCTCCTTCACCCCCACCTTCCTCCCCTCTCACTAGCCATTCTCTTTGTTAATTCAACTCTCTGTACTAAAATTAGATCTAATGATAATCATTATGTTGAAACTACCTCTAATTTATCTGCTATTGTTATGTGGGAATATCTAACTCTCTCTTAAACAAAATTTCACTCGCAGTTTTAATGATGTTTTTTTTTTTTTTTAGATAAAAAATTCTTTTGCAGTTTTAATCACTTAGCACTCTGCATAAGAACCTATATATTTTTAGAAAGGGTCTTGTCTAAATTGGCAAAAACGAAGCTATGAAAATGAAAGCTTTTAGTTGCAAAATAAATTTTTCCTGTCTAAGCACTTTCACCTACCAGATTCACTCACAAGGCTTTGGCTGAGCTGAGGCTATCACAGAAAGCACTCAGCTAAGCTGCCATGCAGTGGAACTGAACCCAAAACCATGTGGTTGGGAAGTTCATTCATTCATTTTTAAGATTTAATTTGCACTCTTACCATACAACTTTTTAACCGAATGATAATCTTTTGTATTAACTTATGTTATTGGCTTAGTGATTATTTTTCTCTAAGGTTAATTATTATTTTGTAACAACTCTAGCTTTTAATTTCCTCATTATCACCCAGAATTCATTTCCAAATGTTTTCTTACAAACCATTAGCAAAAATATTAAAACAAAAAAATAAAACAAATTTTTATTCAGCATTCCACACTCTTGATTATTTATTTCTTTTCTTTTTTTATATTTCCAGTTATAAATTAGAAGTTACAGAATTATAAATTAATTTTTCTTGATTAATATAAAATATGCTTGAGCATATTAGATGTACTCCAATTTCAGCAGCATATATTCAAGAAAAAGGGTTTTTAGTGCATGAAATCATATAGGCCAAACTTTTCATATGGGACTTTTGGGGTGATTTTTGAGACTTTGGATGGGCATCCTATATGCCGTCTGATATGGCACTTTAATGTATAACTTGCTGATTTTGGACATTGAAATAAGTGCTAAGTTTTTTGCTGTTTTCAGTCACTAAATGTAAAATTGTCTTTTAGCTTCGAGTAACCAGCTTCAAATGTGAAATTGTTTGAGATATATGTTGGACTTTTACACATAGATATAGATGTACTTGCTGTGTTGCAGTTTCCCTTGGAGCCATGATATAAAATACAAGGCTGGAAATGCTTAATCATAGAAGCATTAAAGAAAATTGCAGGGTATCATAAATTAAGCTGTATTGCTTATGGTAATTATTTCTACAGTGTGCACTGTGCTACTCTGCTGAACCTACTTGTTTGGCATAATATATAAGTGGAAAAGAAACAGACAAACGTTTTGTTAATTTGATCCAAGTTAATCCTTCTGGATGTATATTATTAGATTTGAAAACAAATTACAGTCAGATTATATCATGATACTACAAGAACAGAGTTATTATGAAGCTTGGCTGTGTGATAAGAAGTTTGCTTTCCAACCACATGATTTTTAAGTTCAGTCCTACTATGTGGCACCATGGGCAAGTGCCTTCTGCTATAGCTTTAGGTCAAGCAAAGCTTCGAAAATTGTATCAAGATTTTCAATTAAGTACATTCTTTTCTCTGGTATTACTCAGTTAATGACAGTCTGCTGCTGTTAATGACTTAAAAAAGCTCTTTAACCCTCGTTACCAACCCGGCTGAAACTGGCTCTGGCTCTGAGTACAAATGTCTTGTTTTCATAAGTTTTCAACTAAAATCTTCCACCAAACATTAGTCACAATTTATGTTCCTAACATTATCTGAATGATAACTAAGTTATTTTACTAAATTCTTTGTTATATTTAAAGTAATTGAAAGCAACACAGAGCATCTCAAAATAAATGCAGTAACGAAAGAGTAAATATCGTAATTATAAATTCACTGAATTTTGATCCTTTAGATCAGTGGTTCTCAACCATGGGCTATATGACCTCTGGGGATCCATATAAGCATTTTGGGGTCCAAGCAAGCAAAATAGTAAATTGAGGATCTGTGGTCGTGTTTTAGGGGTTCATGAAAAAACTTTTGCTTTAGATGTATTTATTGCAAGAAACAGCTAGGTTTCTTTCTTTCAGGATTTACCTGGTTCAACATGTTTCTGGCCACTGAAACATGTTCTCTCAGAGAGAGTTCTGCTGTAAATCTAGACAAGTGAATGGGTGAAGAACAAAACAAGAATTTTAAAAGAAGTATCTAAAAACTGGTTTTTAAGCATTGAATGGCTATAGGGGTCCACTAGAATAAAACAGTAATCAAAGAGGTCTATAGGCAAAAGAATGGTTGAGAATCCCTGCTTTAGGTAAACTATTAAGTTTTTTTTTAACAAAGTTTAATATAACTTTTTAGCAATGAATCTAGTGGTATAAAGGTGTTTTCGTAGATCTCTTGGACAAAATTAGTGTTTTTTAATTCTTTAGTTTGACTATCACTTTGCTTATTGCCATGGTGGAGCACTTTCAACTCCTAGCAAAACTAAACTTCTAGTCAAGTATCTACTTGTTCTCACTCATCATTAAATAATCTCCAGTTATTGTGAAGTTACAGAGAAAGAACTCACCCAATGCTTATACATATTTGTACATTCCCTCAGATTATTTTGGCTCTTGTGGAATTTACTTTCTATGCTTAGATAACTGAAGTTATTGCATATCTCATTGGATAGTGGGAAAAACTGATCTAGCTTCTGAGCTAACTCTTTGACAATTAACAGAACACTCATCCTTAAGTGGTTCATTATCACATACTCAACAAGCTTTCCAGAATGTCCTGAATATGTCAAATTGCAATGACTATCCTGAAACTTACAGAAATCATTTGGATATTTTCCCACATGTTGAACATGTTTGCCATATGTTTAAACTGTTTTTCTATATCTTCAGTTGCACTACTTCTGTCATATGTTTTGTGTATTCTTTTGACACTGCCATGTGAGTGAGTGTATATATAGTTTAAAACTAGTATTTTCAAACAGTATCAATATTTATAAAGTATACAGTGAAACATAATAAATCTTCTCCTATGTATTATAGCCATCAGAAAATTCAACTTTAGGCAAGAATGCAAACATTTAAAACTTACTTTATCTTCAAAATGAGATAACTTGATATCTATTGCTGGGCACATTTATAACAATTCAAAATATTAATTTATTATGCTTTCCTAACTCTAGACCCAAGTGACATTTTATAGAAATAAAATTAAAACTGTTATATGTGTGCATGTCTTTTTTTTTTTTTCAGTCACAATCATTTCAATGTTAAAATAAGAATACAACTTATTTAAACTTCAGCACAGGAAAATTTAAAACAATTGTAAAATAAAACGTTAACTATCAAAATAGAAATGAACAATGTTAAAACAAACAATAAAGCTTGTATTCTAACTTTAACTGTTTTGAAAACAGTTTACTCGGCACAAAAGTTTAATTTTATAGAGAATTTGTGAAACTTAGAAAATTAATAAGGGTGTAAGGCACAAAAACATATATATATATATATATATATATATATATATATATATATATATACAGGGGTTGGACAAAATAATGGAAACACCTTAAAATTTCAAACAAGTTAATGGGGTAGGACTGCCTTTGGCAGTAACTACAGCTTGAATTCTACGGGGTATGGACTCATACAAAGTTTGAATTGTTTCCAAAGGAATTTTTGTCCATTCTTCAGCTAAATCAGTCTCCAGTTCTTGTAGTGATGATGATGGAGGATATCAACTCCATACTTGTTTTTCTAAAATGCACCATAAATGTTTGATAATATTGAGATCTGGGGACTGTGGAGGCCAGATAAGATGTTCAACTTCACTAGAATGTTCTTCGTACCATTCAGTAATAACTTTAGTTGTCTGATTTGGTACATTATCATCCTGAAAGATTGCATTTTCCTCCGGAAACAGTTCCGCAACCATAGGGTGAATTTGATAAGATAATATGCTTAAATAGTCTTCACTATTAATTCTGCCATGAAGGGAGACCATTGGACTGGCGGATGTCTAAGATATAGCCACCAGATCATCACAGATCCTCCTATATGTTTAGCAGTTGGAAGATGGCAGTCTGGGTCAAATGCTTCTTTTGACTGTCTCTACACATATACTCAGTCAATAGCCAGAAATAAAGTAAAAGATGACTTGCCCAAGAAAATAACATTCTTCCACCGCTCTAGAGACCAATTCTGAAGGTTTTTACTCCACTCTAAACACTTTGCAATGTTTGTTTTTGAAAGTAGTGGTTTTCTGATTGCAGCTCTCCCATGAAATCCAGCTTTGTGCAGCTCCCAGCAAACAGTTTTTGTGGAAACTGGGTTCTCGAGGTGGTCATTAAGCTCTACAGTAATTTTGGATGATGTACTTTTGTGATCCTTTCTAACAATTCGCGTAAGAGTCCGACGGTCCCTATCCAAAAGTTTTGGTTTTCTTCCAGAGTTTTGTTTCGACAAGGAGGTTTTTCCCTCCTCTTTCTCAAAGGCTGTCATTACTTTCGAGACAGTACTTCTTGATACACCAAACATTTCAGCTGTTTTTGTTACGCTAGGGCCTGCCATATGAACACCAACAATTGAAAGTCCGATAGATCAGTCATTTTAATGAATTTTAATTACCTTTTTCTGATGATGTCTGAAAAGAAACAGCAATTTTAGCAAAACATATTAAGCAACAATAATAATAAATAAAAAAACATCAAAATAACCAAGCTTTTGATGGTTTTATAGAGATTTCAAAATCATGATGCTATATGTGAGGTGTTTCCATTATATATATATACATATATATATATATAGATATATATACCTGAGTAAGCACATGATTATATATATTATATATATTATATATACATACACATATATATGTATATATATATATATATATATATATATATATATATATAAAAACAAGGTGAGAAAAAATAGTACTCAAATACTGGAGGTAGAATAATATGCTTTATTATTAAAGCTGCAGAAACATCACAAAAGAAAACTGCTACTCAGAGTTTCATGTTCCTGTTTGTCAGACAGTTATGATTCAGAATCACAACTGTCCGATGAATGGGAGCATGAAACTCTGAGTAGCAGTTTTCTTTTGTGATGTTTTTGCAGCTTTAATAATAAAGCATATTATTCTACCTCCAGTATTTGAGTACTATTTTTTTCCCACCTTGTTTCGCAATCATGCGCTCACTCAGGTATATCTATCTATCTATCTATATCTATATATATATATATATATATATACACACACACGCATACACACACACACACAATTGCTAAGGATAACAAATACTGAATTGAAGTATATTAAAAGTAATAAGGACAAATAATATTAATAATAACCATATTAAATCTTTGTAAATAAATTGCCTTAACCACAGCAAAGAAAAAGGGTTACTTTTGTTCTGAGATGTTCATTTTATCTATTTCCATACTTTGTAACTATATTTAGACAATATAATTGTTTTAACATATAAATTTACATGATTGCTACTGATTATAAAGTGATAGTCTTAAATCATTAACAATCTACATATTCTAGTGATGACATTCAGATCATATAGTTCGAATAGTTAAAAGTATGTTTGATATGAAAAGAAGCTTTACTGGATATATTCCTCACTCTGTTATATAAAGAAAAAGCCTTATAAACAGATTACATCATCAAATCTTCAGAGACTGCATAACAAACGTAGAAAAAAAAACCTTTAGATTTTAGAATGGACATCAGACAGTATTATGATACTATGTCTGTATATATCTTAACACTGTCTCATGTCCATTATAATTGTAAAGGCTCTTTTTACATTTGTTTGGCAATTTGTTTATGAGGTTTTTTGTTATATAATAGATATTATTATAAACAAACTACATGTAAGAGGTGCTGAATAAATGTAAATATTTATCTCTGCTCTTGTATATTTCTACTTTGTGCTCATAATACTGGAATGAAACTTACAGGAAGAAACAAGGAATGTTAACAGAGTCTGATAGGGTAGAAAATTGGTGTATTTCCATTCAGCAGTCATCATGAACTCCTGGCTGTCTACACTTAACATGGCACAGAATATAGCTGCTATGAATAATAGGAAATTGTATGTTAATACCTTTAGAGACCTAACATAATAGTAGCCTTTCAAGGCAGCCCACAATGGACCATATAGAAGCCTCTTGTTGGACTAGGGTAGGATCAGTGGTCAGTAATGAAATCCTGCCCAATGACTTCCCCTTCTCCAAACTCTGTGTAATTGTAGAATGAGTGCACCCTGTGCTCAATGGAGATACTCAAGAGCATAAACACTTGAGATAATCTGGTGAACAAAAATAATAAGATTTTGATAAGATGTCTGCATAAACACAATAGGGCTTTCGGAAAACTTTCATTAGCTTAGTTTTTATTCTCTCTCTCTCTCTCTCTCTCTCTCTCTCTCTCTCTCTCTCTCTCTCTCTCTCTCTCTTTTAGGGTTGACTTTAAATCTTTTTATCTTAAACCCTAGTGTCTTGAATTTTTAACACTGATCCATTACATCCTGACTCCCTTGTATAAGCCGACTTATAAGTGGAGCACTAAACCCCTATGCTCTTGGTTCTATCCTCCATATCATTTGCACCATATAGTATCTATCATCACCTTTTCATACATGAATATTTTCAATCCTACACATAAATGCTGCTCCTAACATACTGCAACTTGACATTTTATATTCTTTCTACTATATTTCTAATGCTTTTCTGGTATTTTTCTTGTACTTTCTTATATCTTATAACATTTTTAATATTTCGGTATATTTTAATGTTTGTATCATATTGCTATATTTCAACATTGCTGTGTATTCTGGTATATATTATTTATATGTTGGATAATTTTATATCTACTTTGGGACACTTATGTTTATGCATGTATATATATATTTTCCACTTCTTAAGTCTAGATGCTTTTAAATCCCATGGTGTGACATCTGTGTATGGTATAACTAACTAATTTACTAACTGGCTAACAGTTAAGCTATTCATCATCATCACCATCATCGTTTAACATCTACTTTCCATGCTGGCATGGGTTGGACCGCTTGACATGGAGCTGGCAAAGACTCCAATTGTCTGTTGTGGCCATGGTTTCTATGGCTAGATGTCCTTCCTAACACCAATCGCTTAACAGAGTGTGCTGGGTGCTTTTTATGTGCTACCAGCACAGGTGCATTTATGCAGCATCAGCATGGGTGTGTTTACATAGTACCAGCACAGATGCATTAACGCAGCACCAGCAGGAGTGTTTTTTTAAGTGGCACCAGCACCCAAAAAGGACAAGCCTGTATGTGCGGAAGACAGCGATTTTACTTAGCTTGATGTATCTTATCAAGTACAACAAATTACCACATCTCCTGGTCCCTAGTCATTTCCTCAGTGAAGCCAGCATCCAAAGATCTTTTCTCACCACTTCATCCCAGATTTTCCTGGGTGTATCCCTTCTACAAGGACTCTCCACAATTAGAGCTCAGCATTTCTTTACACAGCTGTCCTCATCAATTTATTTAATTCGTATTCATGCTGCAATTTAGTTTTAATTTCATTTTCATTTTTTGGGGTCACACATTCAAACAAACTTTCTGCAGATTTTTTACCCCCACATCCATTTCATATTGGGTTGACAGTCACTGGTAAATGTTTTAATATATGTCTAGACATTTTCTCATCACTACCTGCTACTATTTCCATGCTCCACCAAATAAATATCATCTACAAGTCTTTATCAATATTCTGACTGAAGGCAGCAAGCTGGCAGAACCATTAGCACTTAGCTGCAGTTTGTCTGTCTTTACACTCTCAGTTCAAATTCCGCCAAGGTCTACTTTGCCTTTCATCCATTCAAGATGAGTACTGGGGTTGATGCAATCACCTTAGACCCTCTCCTGAACTTACTGGGCTTTTATCAAAATTTAAAACCAACATTGGTGTTAGGAAGGGCATCCAGCTGTAGAAACATTGCTAGATCAGATTGGAGCCTGGTGCAGTTGCTAGCTTTCCAGTCATCAGTCAAACTGTCCAACCCATGCCAGCATGGAAAACAGACATTAAACGATGATGATGATTGTGACTAACGCTTAAGTTTTATTACCAATGACTTCTCCCATCACCTACCACACACCTCTACACTCCCCATCACATAGTTTCTACACTAGTTATTTGCTTCTTTCTATTCAAAACAGCCCTGTCCTTTGCCATCACCATCATTGTTATTACTCTAACTATTATTGCTATTGTTTGTTCA